>NW_011494962.1:6538609-6544012 GCF_000754665.1 Bison bison bison | reverse complement strand
CAACCAGCAGAGGCGTGGTCTCCTGTCTGTCCCCCCTTGTCCCTCCTACTGCTGCCGCACTGAGGAGAAGACATGGAGGTCATAACCTGACCTTCTGCTTGTCCCTGCCAGTGGGAGAAACAAGTGGGGCTGAGCCAGTGGAGTGGTCCATGGTAGGATTTAGATAATTTAGCCACTCTGGGAAAGGCTCGGATGCTGACCCAAGGGGATGGAGGAGGTCACACTGCATTGGTTTTAAAGAGCATCTATTTGGCAAAACTAATACAATTATGTAAAGTTTAAAAATAAAATAAAATTTAAATTAAAAAAATAAATAAAAATAAAATAAAATAAAGAGCATCCAAAACAAGGTGGCCGCTGGCTCCCTGTGCCAGCAGGAACTTGCATCTCAAGAATTCAACTTTTGTCCATCTAAAAGTCTCTTCTTCCTCTCCAGCTCCTACCTAAAAGGAAAACAGATTCTTCATCTTGAGGCTGCTGGCAACCTGTTAAGCTTTCTGGAAAAAGTACTACTGTAGACTTAGAAAAGGGCTAGCCAAATGGCTCAGTGGTAAAGAATCTGCCTGTCAATGCAGGAGACACAGGTTCGAACCCTGGGTCTGGAAAATCCCCTGGAAGAGGAAACTGCCATTTCTGCCAATACTGCAGTATTCTTTCCTGGGAAATCCCACGGACAGAGAAGCCTGGCAGGCTACAGCCCGTGGGGTTGCCAAGAATTGGACACGACTGAGAGACTGAGCACAAAAGCACATAGACACAGAAAACTGTTAGTAAAGCTTTCGTGTATAGAAATTATGATTGAAGTTAAGAACCCAAGTGTTTAAAGACTGTATCGCCCATCTAAAAGCCATAAAGTAGATTTCCCTTTATATTTCCTGCTATTCAAAGGCACTTAAAAATAATTGTTAACGAACATATCTAAGCAATTATTTTTTGAGTACCAGAAAGATGTTCAACACTGTGCAAGAGTGGCCTGAAAATCACTCTTAAGATAATTATATGTACAGTAAAACACTTAATATAAAATTACACAGCAACCTTCTAATCTAAGAAAGTCACAGAACGTTCAAGAACAGTTTTCATCCACTAAGGCAACTAATTAATCTTGAAAGACTAAAACAGAGATGAGCTAAAACACTAGGTAGTAAAATAACAACCTACAAGAGATAAAACACACACATTTTTGTCAATAGTATTTGAAGTTTTGAAGAATCATAGCATAAAAACAAAAACCATAAAAGCATACAGCAGTCGTAAGTATCTCCAGAGGGTTTCTGTTATAAACAACCCTCAAAACAGAAAGCCCAGGTTATAGATTATGTGATTCCTCCCCAAAAAAGTGTCTATAGATTTAGAGATTGCTTTTCTCATAAGATATTATGATTAACAGCTCTACAAAACAAAGAAAAACCCTAACTTCTTTTAGGAGATATTCTTTCTACCACCCTTCTTTTGTAAAACTAAGCAAATAAGAAAAATAAATTGTACCATCCTAAAGCTCCTGAGAATCTTGAAGCATATACTCCACAAACCAAGTTTAGGAGAGCTGAAGAACCGAACAGGGTAGGGACTTCCCTGGTGGTCCAGTGGTTAAGAATCTGCCTTGCAATGTAAGGAATGAGGGTATGATTCCTGGTTGGGGAACTAAGATTAAGATCCCACATGGCTTGGAGCAACTAAGTGCACAGGTCATAACTAGACACACTCTGTGCACCTCAACAAAGATCCCACACTGCCACTAAGACAACGCAGCTGAATAAACAAACAAGTAAAAGAAAAAAATAATAAACAACTGCAAAACAATGGAACTGAGCAGTGTATAAGGCATGTGAGGCTGTGGATACAGAAGACAAATGATAATCCCAGATGTGATTCTGAACACATAATGCTGGAAAAATATCCCAGACGCAGCCACCTTTGGAGTCACCAGGGAGCCCCTGGTGAGTCAGTAGGTAAAGAATCCACCTGCAATGGAGGAGACTGCCTGCAATACAGGAGATGCTGGTTCTATCCCTGGGCCAGGAAGATCCCCTGGAGAAGGAAATGGCAATCCCCTGCAATATTCATGCCTGGGGAATCCCATGGACAGAGGAGCCTGGCAGGCTATAGTCCATGGGGTCTCAAGAGTCGGATACGACTTAGTGGCTAAACCCCCACTACCTGCTCATGCTTCAGTGTGGAATGGGTTTTCAAAAACTAGTTAACACCAGCTCTAGGTCCTAGAAGATGCTTGAATCTGATAGTCTCTCCATGTCACTGGTAATATATTAGGTAAATATATGCAGCAGAGAGAGGTCATAAAAAAGTTTTAAAAATTTGAAAACCTCTGTATATTTACAGAGCATGGAATGCATTTAATTTTCAAAACCTGCTCAATAAGATTTATGATGTGATGAACCTCTTCTGGTGAATTCTTTCTTCAAAGAACTGTTTAAAGAATGCAACTGAGGTGTCAACCTCAATATCATCATTAAAAAATGCCGTATTACAAGGACTTATCGTGGGAATATTACACACAGACAAGGAACACCACCAAATACAAAATCACAGGCCATTATAGCTGGGAACACCCGTAGAAAACCCTTATGTCTTATCCCCTCACTAGTAACTTATTAGTTGATTTTTTGGCCCCACTGCACAGCATGTGGTATCTTAGCTCCCCAACCAGGGATTGAACTAGCATCCCCTGTACTGGAAGCTTGGAAGCACAGTCTTAACCACCGGACCGCCAGGGAAGTCCCTGATCGCTTATTTAAATGGAGGGAGGCAGACAGAAGAGAAGTGCTCACTGACCAGGTGTAAATTAGCTAAATGATAAATACTAAAACCTACGTCTTTAGAATTCTTCTTCATCAACTCGATGCTTCTGCAATGTCGTTACTTCCCTTGGCAACATACTACCTTCCTCAGGAGGAGCGGGAGAGAGAGGAAACCACAGTGGGCATGGAGAGATTCATCTGGGCCAAGCAAGAGGATGACCAATTTATGGACATCATCTAATTTAATCTCTATTACTAATATAACCCCATGAAGCAGATGCCACTATGCCTGTTTTACAGAAAAGGAACAGAAGGTACAGAGAGGCTAAGTGATTTATCTGAGAGCAAACAGCTACTAACAATAGCACCAGGATTCCAACCAGGGTTTGTCTAATGCAAAGACCTTGCAAAGACCCTAAGATTTCCAGTCTCCTGGAGCAATCCCCCACCTTCTTGCTTGTGTGCATGCTAAGTCGCTTCAGTTGTGTCCTACTATTTACGATGCTATGAATTACTCCTCTGTCCATGGGAATCTCCAGGCAAGCATACTGAGTGGGTTGCCATGCCCCCCTCCAGGGGATCTGCCCAAATCAGGGATCAAACCTCCTGTCTCATATCTCCTGCAATGGCAGGTGGGTTCTTTACCTCTAGCGCCACCTGGGAAGCACCCCACCCTTCTTACTCCACAGTATATTTGTTCTGGGTACTTTCTGGGCCTGACTGTGACTCCAATGATGGTTGGCTCATCTGGCTGGCTGACTCCACCTCTCTCTGGGTCCAGCACAGGATAACTACTCTCTTCACCTAAGGCAGAATCTTCTCAGGGAGAGGAGAACTAGCCTCCCAAGAGCACAGAAGTAGATGTCTTTTTGGCTAAACTCAACAGAGTAACACTGTTCCTTAAGCCTCCTGTTTACAGCCAACTGCAGAACCAGGCTCAATAAACAACAAACACATGGGAAATATGATTTGTATTAATTAATGAATATGCAAATTCAATAATGCTTCAATTATGCGGCACCTAATTCCCAAGTGGTACCAGTGGTAAAGAACCTGCCTGCCAATGCAAGAGATGCAAGAGATGCAGGAAGATCCCCTGGAGGAGGAAATGGCAACCCACTCCAGTATTCTTGCCTGGAGAATCCCATGGACAGAGGATCCTGGTGGGCTACAGTCCACAGGGTCGCAGAGTCAGACACAACTGAGCACGCATGCCTAAACTATACAGAATCAAGAACTAGAAGCATGTTTTAAAAAAAAAAAGTTGCTCCAAGTTAGTGCTTCTCCTTAGGAATATATGGGATGGCTGGGCGGCAGGGTGGGGGCGGCGGGGGGGGGGGGCGGTGGGTTGGAATGTGGAATCCAGATGATCTGGAGTGACTTTCAGTGTAGACCCTACTCCTCCCTAAATCCAGCCCCCAATTCTGACAGTACACATAATTGGGGGATGTCCTGGATTCTGTGAGGCAGGGAGCTGAGGCAAATAACATGAGAAGGTCTGAGAACCAGCAAGACTTTCCACATCCTACCCAGTCAGAACAACTGTCACGAGCAATAAGTTAGATGGTGTCCATTTCTCTGCCCAGATGGAAAGGAGTGAGGGAAAGACAGTGAAACGAGCTGACAGTAAAAAGCCTAATAGCAAAGGACCAGGCACAACAACAATAGCAAAGATGTTTCAGTAAAAAGATATATGAAGTCTAAAAAAAAGGCACAGCAGCCTGGACCATTAGCTATGGAGCCATCAGCTACGGGACCATCAGCTATGGGGCCATTAGCTATGGGGTAAGTCATCTCCCAGACTTCAGCCCCTGAGAGCATCACTGTGTTCCAGAATAATACACAGGCTGACCTCAGTGATACTTTGGTTCAGTTTCAAACCATCACAATAAACCAAGTAACGGAATAAAATGAGTCACGTGACATTTTTGGTTTCCCAGTGCATGCAAAGTTATGCTTATGCTATACTGCAGTGTATTAGGTGTACAGTAGCATTATGTCTGGATGAAACAGTGTACATACCTTAAAGGAAGAAAAACTTTACTGCTAAAAAATGCTAACCATCATCTGAGCCTTCAGTAAGTCACAATCCTTGTGTAACAGTAACATCAAAGACTACTGGTCATAGATCACCATCATATAATAATAATAATGAAAAAGTTTGAAATAATGTAAGAATTTCCAAAATGTGACCCAGAGACATGAAGCGAACTAATGCTGTTGGGAAAACAGTGCCTACAGACTTGTTCAACTCAAGGTTGCCCCAAACCTTCAGTTTGTAAAAATGTGTGAAGTGCAATAGAGCAAAGCCAAATCAAATGAGGTGCCTGTAATCACTGATACAACCGTTATGAATGACCTAGACATAAATAAGCTGTATTTAATAGAACAAGTAAATAAAGTCAGGGAAATGAAAATATTTTAATGGATTTCTAAAATGGCTGGATTCTCTGCTATGGTGAAGATTCACTGATTTTTTTAGGCTGTGCTGGGTCTTAGTCGCTACACTGGCTTTTATCTAGTCATGGCAAGCAGGGGCTACTCTCTAGTTGCGGTGGGAGGGCTTCTCATTGTGGTGGCTTCTCCTGTTGCGAAGCTGGGGTTCTAGGGCACACGGGCTCAGTAGTTACAGCTCCTGAGCTCT
>NW_011494962.1:6537593-6538005 GCF_000754665.1 Bison bison bison | reverse complement strand
ATGTAGGAGACACGGGTTCGATTGCTGAGTTGGGAAGATCCCCTGGAGAAGGAAATGGCAACCCACTCCAGTCAGAATCCCATGGACAGATGAAGCCTGGTGGACTACAGTCCATAGAATCGAACAGAGTTGGACATGACTAAAGTGACTTAGCATGCATGCAAGGTGGGTGGAAAAGTTAAAAGTTTGAAGAAGGAGATTTTATTTAATTTTCTGACATGGGCCATTTTTTAAAGTCTTTATTGAATTAGTTGCAGTATTTCTTCTGTTTTATGTTTTGGTTTTTTGGCCACGATGCATGTGGGATCTTAACTCCCTGGCCAGGGATTGAACCCACACCCCCTGCATTGAAAGGCGAAGTCTTAACTACTGCACCACTGGGGAAGTCCTGAGGAAGTAGATTTTCAACGAC
>NW_011494962.1:6536640-6537493 GCF_000754665.1 Bison bison bison | reverse complement strand
TTCCAATGAACACCCAGGACTGATCTCCTTTAGGATGGACTGGTTGGATCTCCTTGCAGTCCAAGGGAAACTAATCAGTGAAAAGCATCATTTCATGGGGAATCATTTTAGTGGGGAAATGGAATGCAGGTTCCCGAGTCAGACAGACTCAGGTCCCCCACCCTGGAGGTTTAGTCCTCAGCACAGGTAATGGCTGAAATCAGTGTGGACAGGAGGTTCCAAAAAAAACAGTGCAGAGCCTGAGAAATTGAGTTTTCTGGGACAGAGCCCAAGGACCACAAACACTTCAGTGAAGACAGGGGAGGTGGAGGAGCTTGCAACAAGACACAGGAGGCATCAGAAACACGAAGGAAAACCTGAAGACAGTGGGATCACCAAAGCCATGACAAGAGAGTGTTTCCAGGAAGAAACTGTCCCTTGTGTCAACTGTTTCTGGACCACAAAACTAAATGACCAAAGAGTATCCCCAGGGACAGCAAAATAAGAGGCCACTGGTGTCATGGGAAAAACAGATTCAAGGGAACAAGTAAACATAACTCTTGTAAGAATTTCAGCCATGAAAGGGAGAACAGAAAGGGAGACTCAGCTGGGGATGAGCAGGAATGGAGCCTGTGGGCTTCTTTTTTTTAATCATAAGAACTTTTAGATGTCTGCTAGGATGCTGATGGGAGGAGTGAGCTCTGAGAAGCAGCTGGGGAAGTGGACACAGGAGGAAGAAGAGAAAGAAAAAGGAAGCAGATTGGATGTAAGGACCTTGAGGAAGTTCCTGCCTAACAGATGTATTTTCTCTGAGAAGTAGTAAGAAGGACAAGACTTAAGGAGCCCCAAGGTGGTAGAGGGCTTCTCAGGTGGC
>NW_011494962.1:6525430-6535436 GCF_000754665.1 Bison bison bison | reverse complement strand
GCACTAGGGAAAAGCCCACAAAAAAGCAACAATTACCCAGCAGAGCCAAAAACAGACAAACATATAAATAACAAAAATCTGAAAAAAAAAATATTGAAACCTGGTAAGGGTTTAAAAATGGTGGTGGGTACAGATAGGAGTATCAGATAATGCGAACAACCTGACCTTTTCCCCTAGACCCTTCAGAAGTGCTGTGGGCTTCCGCCTGCAATGCGGGAGAACTGGGTTTGATCCCTGGGTTGGAAAGATCCCCTGGAGAAGAGAAAGGCTACCCACTCCAGTATTCTGGCCTAGAGAATTCCATGACTGTATAGTCCATGGGGTCACAGAGTCAGACACAACTGAGTGACCTTCACTTTCACTCAGAACTGCTATACCAGTGACTGGATTCTCCTGGAATACAGTGACGCTCCCCAGAGGCTGCAGAAATCTCTGAGACAACCTGCCCCATAGCTCATGGTCCAGACTGCTGTGCCTTTTGACTTCATAAATATTTTTATTTAAATGTTGCTATTGTTGCTTTGCCCCAACTTTTAAAAAATTAATCTATTTATTTTGGCTGGGCCTTCATTGCAACACAAGGACTTCTCTGGTTGCAATGCACTGGATTCTGTAGTTGTGGCATGAGGACTCTAGAGTATATGGCCTTAGTAGCTGTGGTGCAATTGCTTAGTTACAGCCTGTGGGATCTAGTTCCCTGACCAGGGATCAAACTCGGGCCACCTGCATTGGGAATGCAGAGTCTTAGCCACTGGACCACCAGGGAAGTCCCCTTGCCTCAACTTTTGCTGTCAAGTTTTTTAAGATCACGTCCTATTTAGCTCATGTGGCAGAGTCTCTTTCTGAACCAGAATTTCCCTCACTCCTTTCCACTGAGGCACAGAAATGTGCACCATCCAACGTATAAAGAATGAATGGAAACACAGTGAATGTTCCAAGCCAACATTTTCTAGCTTCACTTGCAGTCAAGCCTGACCACAGAATTTGATTCGGGGCCATGAAGTGTAAGCAAAGATGGTATGTGAGAGACAGGACAAGTCCCTATTTCCTGTCATCTGGGAGACAAGTGTAAGGGCTGGAGCTTCAAAAGCCATTGTAAACAATGGAGTGGTCTTGAAGCTGAGATCAGATGCTATGATCTTTGGAAGCTGAAGGTAAAAGAAGCTCAGGTCTCTGAGAACTCTGAGGGACTGCCACAATACTCCTGAAACACCTAGGCCTAGACTTTACATGAGGGGGCTTCCCAAGTGGCTCAGTGGTAAAGAATCTGCCTGGCAATGCAGAAAATGCAGGAGACACGGGTTCGATCATGGGGTCAGGAAGATTCCCTGGAGAGGGCATGGCAACCCACTCCAGTATTTTTGCCTGGAGAATCCCATGGACAGAGGAGCCTGGTGGGCTACAGTCCATGAGGTCACGAAAGAGGCAGACAGGACTAAGTGACTATGCGTGAACATAGACATTAAATGACAGAGTAACTCCCTGAGCATTTAAACCACTGACTGAATCTTTGTTGCTGCCTAACCAAAAGCAATTTTTAGTGAATAAACAATGGAATTAGAATTTACAGAAGATGAGCTAGATGGATTGATGGATAGAGTCTAGAGATACCTATGAGATATTGGCAAGTCCAACTGTTAGGTTAAGGGAAAATACATTAAGCATGATCCTATTTTTAATTCTAACTTTTTCACTTTTTAAAAAAATATTTATTTTAAACTTTACAAAATAGTAGGCGTTGCATGTGTGTCTATGAAGGGGAAATGGCTTGGAAAGTTGTGCATTGCAGTGTTATCAAGGGTTATTTGTAGGGGAGGAGATTAAGTAGAACACCAACTTCCTTTATTACTAGTTAATTAACAGTGGGAATTAATTTTAATTAATTAATTACAAATTACCCTTTGTAATTAGAATAAAATATGCCATTTATTTGATAGCTACATAGCTAAAGAGACAATACATTATTCTGATTTTATCCTATGATTTCATTAAAAATTTTCAATTAAGCTACATATTACAATGATTTTTTTTTTAAATACAGAATTGTACTTATTTTAGCTATCAACAATCCCTGTGGAGTAGGAAATGGCAACCCCCACTCCAGTATTCTTGTCTGCAAAAACCTGGCGGGCTACAGTCCATGGGGTCAGAAAAGTTGACATGATTGAGCACATCCTACCTCCTTTGATTAAGCAATTATCAATGTTATTAGTTCAGCTTCAGCTATTCTAACATATACACTGCAATAATATAAGACGTTAATGATACGGGAAACTGTATGCAGTGGGGCGCACACAGGAGGTATATGGGAACTGCATACTTTCTGCTCAATTTTCCTGTAACTTAAAACTGCCCTAAAAAATAGTCTATTAACTTAAAAAAAAATCTCTAAGTATATAAAATATATTTAACGTAGAAGTAAAATCAGTCTCTTAAAAAAAGAAACAAATTGTTACTGGACTGGGCAATGTCTTATTGTAATTGACTTGATAGTAAACCACAAATCTTGAAGGTGAATACAGAACAAAATCCAAAGGAGCTATGTCCAAGAACAGGAGTAAAAATAGACTTCATAAACTAATCAATAATCCCACATCCTCAAAATCCACAAAGATTAACATAAAAAAGGGAAGCTTCCTCCAGCATATTAAAATAAACTCTGCATAAAATACTTGCCTGGGGTGATTTTTGTACTGTACTGAGTAACAAAACAGCAGAGAATAGAGCAAAAGTTAATAATTCACTGCTTGGGAATAACTGATTCCTTAAAAGAGATATAAAAAATGCATGCAGGTGGGCATCTGCCCAGAGTTATAAGCAACAAGGATGAGCAGTCTTAGTCGTGTTTTCTCCTCCATTCACCCTTTGACCTAGCGACTTGTAATCTAGAACAGTGACTTCCAAACCATGCTGCCTCTTTTCAGGTCCTTGCCATCTGGCTGACCACGGAATGACTGAGTCCCTTGGGTAAGCACGTGCCCTTACCTTTCCACTGGCCTGTGAGCACCAAGGTCCTGTTAATCACCACATCGATTTCCGTAGCTCCATCTTCCACGGCCAATCTTATCTCTTCTAATCGTGTTTTCAAATGAGTCTGTGCAGCTGGAAAGCCAGTGGCCACTAGCAGAGAAAGAAGGAAGGAAGAGAGGGAGGGAGACAAATTTCAGTTGGTCAGTATCTCAACAAAGAATTTCAGGCTAAAAAAAATCAGTGTTCAGACCAAAGTATAAATGACACTTTAGAACTTCATGCATACCTTGCAAAGTGAACTGTGAAGAAACTGAATGCGATCTTATATAGCACTGACACTAGGATAAATACTAGTAGTATATCTTTTGGAAGATCTGAAATTAAGCTGCTGGCAGAGATGCTAACAGGGGAGCTTTAGGAAAATAGTGATTAAGAAGATATGTCAACAACACAGTGATACTCATAAAGTAGTAGTAGTAGCCTTGTGGATGGACACTAGTTAATCCTGGATCCTACTCTTGACCAAGTTGGCTATCGCCATTATGACTTACTCATTCATATTTATAGCTGTTGTAACCAAATGGAAATACATGTTCCATCCACTGCCCATCTTCAAATGAACAGTCAAGCAGATAAGAATAAAGGGGAGATACTGCATGATGGAAAAGCACCTAATTTGTCCACAAAACTGAAGCAGCTGTGAGTCAGGAAGAACTAGCCCCAAGTATGAAAGTGAAAGTGAAAGTCACTCCATTGTGTCCAACTCTTTGCGACACCATGGACTATAGAGTCCATGGAATTCTCCAGGCCAGAATACTGGAGTGGGTAGCCTTTCCCTTTCCCAGGGGATCTTCCCAACCCAGAGATCGAACCCAGGTCTCCCATATTGAACAGAAGGAAAATAAAAACACAATGACACTTTTGGAAAAAGTATTAACATTTTTAACATGCTTATCACTGATTTCATTCTTGTGTCTAAAGGTAACCTTTCATGTTTCCTTAATGTTATTAAATTCCTTCGGTCTGCTACCTTAGAGGAAAGTATGTTTCCCTGTTGTGTAAAGGAAAAGCTGAACTGATTGAGCCTAATGAAAAATATTAAAAAGCAGTAGTGTTACCTTGCTGACAAAGGTCCGTCTAGTCAAAGCTATGGTTTTTCCAGTAGTCATGTATGGATGTGAGAGTTGAACTATAAAGAAAGCTAAGCATTGAAGAATTGATGCTTTTGAACTGTGGTGTTGGAGAAGACTCTTGAGAGTCCCTTGGACTGCAAGGAGATCCAACCAGTCCATCCTAAAAGAAATCAGTCCTGGGTGTTCATTGGAAGGACTGATGTTGAAGCTGAAACTCCAATACTCTAGCCACCTGATGTGAAGAGCTAACTCATTGGAAAAGACCCTGATGCTGGGAAAGATTGAAGGTAGGAGGAAAAGGGAACGACAAAAGATGAGATGGTTGGATGGCATCACTGACTCGATGGACGTGAGTTTGAGCAAGCACCATGAGTTGGTGATGACAGGGAAGCCTGGTGTGCTGCAGTCCATGGGGTTACAGTCCATGCAAAGAGTCGGACACAACTGAGCAACTGAACTGAACTGAATGAAAAATGAAGGCTGATTAAGGTGAAGCTGCCAAATACTTCAGGAATCTTCACGAATAAGCTATATTAATATATAAATACTGTATACTTTGTTTCTCTTGATGTATCCCTAACAAAATAAATTAATGATCTTCTCAGCTTCCTTCTTTAAACCACTAGGATATTCCTCTAACATCTTTTAAAAGGAGAATCTAATTTAATATCTATCTACCCATTTGTAAACGTACACACACAGAGAAGCGTTCAGGAGGACTTTTCCTTCCCTCATGCCTTGTTCTCCTACTGCATCTTTCTTTAAGTCAGTAATCCTTGAACATACCCTCTTTTATTGTTCAGGTTTGGGGGTGGCTCTTGTCATCTCCCACAGGGACTATGATCAGTCTGACTCCATTTCAATCCCCTTTAATTTATCCACTACCATCACCTAACTTATTACATTATGAAGTAGATCATGGCATTCTCTACTTAACATGTCTTGGCATCTTCCCCATCAACAAAATAAAACCCAAATACCACAGCCTGGTAAGGTTTCCCCATGGGGTCTGGCCCCCACCTACCTCTCCAGCTTCAACTCCCCAGCTCTCCCTTTGTCCTACCTTAGGAAGCAACACCTGCAAACCATTTCAGTTCCCTGAATGCACTTCTGCACCTTTACACATGCCAGCTCCTCTGCTGGAAATGCCACTCCTTAGCTTTCATGGCTGCTAAGTCGCTTCAGTTGTGTCCGACTCTTTGTGACCCTATGGACCATAGCCCGCCAGGCTTCTCTGTTCATTGGATTCTCCTGGCAAGAATACTGGAGTGAGTTGCCATGCCCTCCTCCACGGGATCTTCCTGACCCAGGGATCGAACCAGCTTCTCTTGCATCTCCTGCATTGGCCGGCGGGTTCCCAGGTGCATTGGCACCTGCATTGGCAGGCAGGTTCCCAGGTGTGTTGGCCCCTGGGAAACCCACTTCCTAGCTTATCCACTCTCTAAACTCCTCCTTATCCTTAAGACCCAATGCAGTTACATCTCTTTGAAGCAGCCCCTTACCCTCTGAGTGTTACCATACTCTGCAGAATAAATCACTCTGCACTCAGAGTTACAACTGTATCTTCTGCATAGTTTTATTATTATATTTTACAAAAAAATAATATGTCCTACATTATGATTTTTTTTTTTTTTAACTTGACAATTCCTCCTTAACAACTGAATTTCCTTTAAGGTTGAACCTGCATCTCCTACACTGGCAGGCTGATGCTGTTACAGCTGAGTTACTGGGAAAGCCAACAGCTCTGTAGTCTTAGGAATTACTATCATGTCTGCTACTCAACAGGCAATTGACAAATATGAAAAGAATGAATAAATACAATCAATTAAATAGACAAGACTGGTTAAAATCATAATAAAAAACTATATGGGATTTCCCAAGTGGCTCACTGTAGGAGGGGGATTCAGGATAGGGAACACGTGTACACCCGTGGCACATTCATGTTGATGTATGGCAAAACCAATACAATATTGTAAAATAATTAGCCTCCAATTAAAATAAATTTTTTTAAAAAGTTGAAGCAGCCACATTTATGTGGCTCCTCTAATAAAAAAATCAAAAAAAAAAAAAAAAAAAAGAATCTGCCTGCCAATGGAGAAGACGCAAAAGAGGCAGATTAGATCCCCTGGAGAAGGAAAAGGCAACCCACTCCAGTATTTTTGCCTGGAAAATCCCATGGACAGAGTGCCTGGTGGTTACAGTCCATGAGGTCACGAAGAGTTGGAAATGACTGAGAGCAGTACGGCAGCATAAAATCATATAGATAGGGACTTCCCTGGTGGTCCAGTGGTTAAGAATCCGCCTTGCAATGCAGAGGACATGAGTTTGTCCCTGGTGTAGGAACTAAGATCCCACAGGCCTCAGGCAACTGAACCCACGCACCGCAACTACTGAGCCCACACACCACAACTGCTGAAACCCGCACACCCAGAGCCTGTGCTCTGCAACAAGAGAAGCCCCTGCAGTGAGAAGCCTGCACACCGCAACTGAGAGTAGCTCCCGCTCACGGCCAACTAGAGAAAGTTAAAGTTCGGTCAAAAATAAATAAAATAACTATATAGGTAATACCTCAAGGTGTCTGAGTTGATGGGAAACACTGAAAAAATGACAACGGAAACCACAGGCTTTACCTGATGCCACTGGGATGTCACAGCCTGCAGCCTTTAGAGCTCTCACTGCATCACACACGCGGGCAGGATAAACACAAACGGCAGCTGTAGTGATGCCTGTGGAGAAAGGAGGCATAACGGCCTACTTCATGTGAAGTTCAAGTCACACAATATGCTTTTAATTATTATTTATACTTCAACATTGGCAGAAATCAAAATCAGAGAAAAAATAATCCTCCTACGACATTGCAACAAATTAAAAGGCTTTTACTTTCCACATTCCCTTCTAGTTCTTGACAACATGGATCATTTCCTCATCCTTAGAGAATAAAATATTTTTAATACATTGTTCCTGGAGGTTAATATAGTACCATTTGTTGAAAAAATATCCTAAATGGTAAACTTAGTGGCTTTGACTCAATGAAAATGCTTTATTTCATGTAGGTAACAAAATCTAAGTTTTTACAGGGGTCACACACGATAGTAGATGAATAAAAATAGAAGTGAACCTTGCAAGATAGTACAGGCAGACCTTGGAGATAGTGCAGGTGCAGTTTTAGAGCACCGAAATACAGCAAGTATCGCGATAAAATGAGTGACAGGAATTTTTTGGTTTCCTGGTGCATATAAAAGTTACGGTTACCCTGTATTGCAGTCAACATTAAGTGTGCAATACCATTATCTTTAAAAGTACGTACCTTAATTTAAAATTAAGGTACGTACTTTTTAAAAACATAATGCCAGATAATTACAATGGTAACGTCAAAGATCACTGATCACAGATGGCCAAAAAGAGTATTACAATAACAAAAAAGTGTGCATTACTGAGACAATTATCAAAATGTGACAGAGACAAAAAGTCAGCAAATGCTGTTGGAAAAGCAATGCCCACAGACTTACTCAATGCAGGGTTGCCACAAACCTTCAATATGTAAAACACAGAGTCTTTGCCAAGTGCAATAACACAAGGTATGCGTGCACTGCAAAATGACATGTCACTAATCCTAGTCTCTCTTCTGCAGAAAATAATAAAATCTGGATCTGGAGCCCTCAGTTTGAGGAATAAGCTCTTAAATTAAAAAATCAAAGAGACACTATTAAACGGTAGCATAAGACTCATATAAAGCTGCTGCTTTGAAGTGTTATAAATGGTAGGTGTTTTATCGTCAGTGTAAAAGAAACATACTAAATACTTTCTAAATGCTATGCAGCTGTTTATATCTATAAGTCATCTATTAACACAAACTATTTGTGAAAAAAATACCTGCATTGGGTCAATGCAGCATTAGTTGCATTCATTAGAGACAGGCACCTAAGAACCAGGAAAGATCCCTGCATGGTTTAGATCTGGCTCCTAAAACTAGCCCATTGAGGAATGAAGCACACTGTCCTCTCACCCTTCAGGTCTCAGTTTTCACATTTAGAAACAAGGGCATTCACTCTCAAAGTCTCCTGCATTTCTAAAATGTTGAGGTTCTAAACTTATGGCAACTTAAGAAAGTCCTTTCTTTCATGTACATGAAGAGAGTGAATATAACATTTTTTTCAAAAGATCTAACCCAGTATACAAGCCGGCAATATTTCCCATTTGTATTTTATTCTCAAAAGCATTTCATTTACTCACAGAAAATACTTTATGTATGAGATGTGATTATTAAGTAATGAGACTGGCTTTTTTACACGTGACTAGGGAATCAGAATCATAGTATTTGAGTCACTAGACAGAAAATTTCCAAAACTGAAGAACTGGAACAAAAAATAAAGAAACTCAATACTTGCAACTTTAATCCATGATGGGAAAGAAATGACCTAAAAATGAGACTCAGATTCTCTCTCTGCTGTTTTTCAGAGAAGAATCTCAATTATTACTCTGCATACACAATTCTATCACAGATTTTATTGTTACTATCATTTTCAGCATCCAAATCTTAAGTCTTCTTAGATTCAGTGATTGCTACTGTAAAAAAGGTAAACACCAGACAGACTATACACATTACCTTTATCATGCATATTTAAAGCTTTTAAGAGGTCTTCCCTGATTGGATACTTGGCTTTATAACACAGCCTTTGAATGTTGGAAGCCGTGTCATCACCTGAAAGTGTAGTAAGATCTATACAGGTAACAGCCTTCAGGAGCCATGCAGCCTGGTTTGAAGAAAAGTAAAAACAAGGCTTAAAAAAAAATAATTAATCTCCAATACACTTAGTTAGTAGAAACCATTAGGTACATAAGGGTGCTAAAATCTCATGTCTAGGGACTTCCCTGGTAGTCTGGTGGTTAAAACTTCACCTTCTAAGGGAAGAAGGGGTTCTAGTTCAATCCCTGGTTGGAGAGCTAAGATCCCATATGCCTTGGGATCAAAAAACCAAAACATTAAAAAAAAAAAAAGCAACACTGTAACAAGGTCAAAAAAGACCAAAAGAAAAAAAAAAGGTCCACATCAAAAAAAATTTTTAAACAAACTGCTTTAAATAAAATAAAATCTCCCGTCTATGCTGTTCTGAGGCATACATTCTAATGTGTTCAAGCTTAACCAAAAAGACGAATGTTACACAGAGTAAAATAAAAGGGGAAAAAATAGCTTATAAACTTTTTTTCTTCCACAGATACCCCAAATGGAAATTCCTAATAGAACAAGTCTCCCCACGTGTGACTTTTGCATCTCAACACAAGGAGACTCAGAGGTGGGTTGCCATTTCCTTCTCCAGAGGATCTTCCTGACTCAGGGATGGAACCCACATCTCTTGCATGTCCTGCATTGGTAGGTAGGTTCTTTACCATTGAGCGACCTGGAAAGGTTCTACCCTGATAAGGGAGAACTCGGGAACAAAAGTTTCCATCTTGTATTAGACCTCCAGCCCTGGGACCTGGAATGAGACACGATAAAGAGTCTCTACTTTCTTTTTTTTTTTTTCCAGTTTAATCCAATTTCAATTTTAAAACAATATTCACATTTCACAACTCATTCAAATAAATTCCTTTTATCTTTTCAATCAGATTATTTCTAAGAATGAGCAAAATGCAACCTGTTACCCTAAAGGATTCAATCACGATATTTTGCCTCACTTGTGGAATGAACTCTGAATTCCTTTCAGTCCTGAGATGTATAGCATGTCTTTGGTTAGTACATACTGAAGAATATGCTGACCACTAGTACTCTACAAAACACCATTTTGCAAATTTTGAAAGATAATTTGGGAAAATTAATTGTACATTAAACATGTGGAGAAGGCAATGGCACCCCATTCCAGTACTCTTGTCTGGAAAATCCCATGGACAGAGGAGCCTGGTGG
>NW_011494962.1:6518779-6525330 GCF_000754665.1 Bison bison bison | reverse complement strand
GAAAATTAATTGTACATTAAACATGTGGAGAAGGCAATGGCACCCCATTCCAGTACTCTTGTCTGGAAAATCCCATGGACAGAGGAGCCTGGTGGGCTGCAGTCCATGGGGTCACTGAGTCAGACATGACAGCGACTTCACTTTCACTTTTCACTTTCATGCATTGGAGAAGGAAATGGCAACCCACTCCAGTGTTCTTGCCTGGAGAATCCCAGGGATGGCAGAGCCTGGTGGGCTGCCGTCTATGGGGTCGCACAGAGTCAGTCACACTGACTCGACTTAGCAGCAGCAGCAGCAGCAAACATGATGATCAAAGAAGATCAAGGCTCATAACCGCAGGGCCTCCAACAATGGACCCATCAGGTTTAGGTGTTAAGGTTTTAAAATTAAAATAGAAGACAACGAAAGGTGTGTCTAAGAAACTGAATAAGTATGTTGAGAAAATATGCCATTTAATTCACTCATGAATAAAAATGCCTCAAATTCATTTGCAGCTTTGCCACTCAAGAATGATAAGATTTTAACCTGTTTGGATAAACATGTTATCTTTCTCCAACCCATCTTCATCATATATGAATTATTAAAATAAGTCATGGACAGCTGCAATCTTTTGAGATGCAGCTTGAGTGAAATTCAGTCTTGTGGCCTCGAGGGAAGAGATCAGGCTTGTAAAGCAAGGGAAAGAGTTTTTAAGAAAAGCCCTTACCTGCCACTCCTTTTTCACAGGTCTACGAGCCTGGATTTGTTCTGCACGTCTTAGCACTGCTGGTTTATTCACTTGTATTTTGGAGATCCAGCTAAGGTCTAGAAGCAAAAAGAACAACAATTTAAAACTTGAAGATTTTATTAAACACATTCACTTGTTTTTTACACAGTCCTCAAAAAGAAAGACTTACCAGTATCAAAACTTTTATTTACTTTTTTATTTTTTTAATTTTATTTTTATTTATTTATTTTTTTTTTTAATTTTGGCTCATCTCATAGCACGTGGGATCTTGGATCCCTGACCAGGGATCAAACCCACATCCTCTGCACTGGAAGCATAGTCCTAATCACTGGACCACCAGGGAAGCCCAAAACTTTTTTTAAAAAGTTATATTTCTTTTCCACTCAACTATAAATAACTTTCTTGAAGGAAGCCCAGCCATGAAAAGTCCTACTCTGTGCAAAATCAAATACATTTGGAACTAGGAGAACCTGTACTGATTCATTACACAGATACGCCTAATGGTGGAGGAAAACATTGTGTGATTCATGTCACAGGCTTCATTTCTGCCAGCAGGGAGTTATTTGGGAGTGCCCAGTCCAGGAGAATGAATAATTAATAAACACATAAATGAATTAACACTGGGGCTTAAAGGAATCCTTGATCAACATCCCCTCACTGATAAGATTAATATCTATTAGATGCTGATAGGATACCCCCATTCTTTCCTCAAAGGAGAATTTCTTAAAGTGTATTAGAAATTAGAGCATTAAAATTAAAAAAAGTCAGAAGAGGGAAAAGAAAAAACAAGCTGCTCAAAATTCTGGGAGAGGGACTTCCTGATGGTCCATGCTCCCCGTGCAGAGGGCTAGGAGTTCGATCCCTGGTCAGGGAACTAGATCCTGAAGCCACAACTAAGACCCGGCACAGTCAAAAACAAAAACAACAAAATTCCGAGAGACATCTCTGTTGCTTGTTTGGAAATGCTCTCTCCTATCTGTAGGGCTTCCCTGGAGGTAAAAAATCTGCCTGCCAACGCAGGAGACAGGAAACGAGCACTTGATCCCTGGGTCGGAAATATCTCCTACAGGAGGAAATGGCAACCCACTCTAGTATCCAGGCCTGAGAAATCCCATGGACAGAGGAGCCTGAAGGGCTACAGTCCATGGGGTTACAAACAGACTCGACTGAGCAACTGAGCACACACACAGCTTGACAAATAAAATCTGCATATATTTAAGGTGTATGTTTTGATAAACATATACACTGTGAAAGAATCACCACAGTCAAGCTAATGAATATTACCTATTACTTCACACATTTACCATATTCTTTTTCCTTTTCACGTGTGCTGAGAACATTTAAGATCTACTCTCATAGCACATTTCAAGTATACAACACAGCACTGTTAACTATCTATAGTGACTCTGCTGGACAAAAGATAAAAGATCTTCAGGAATTCCCCATCTTGTGTAACAAAACTTTGTACCCCAGTTGCTTCTCAATAAAGGACTTTTGGATCTCTACGAGAGAAGCTGGGACTGCAACGTGAATACAATACCTGAGGACATTCCCCTAAAAACTAATTTTTACTACAATTTCCCACCAAAGATCAGAACCCACGAGGCTGGCTCTCACACGTCTCAGACACCACTCGCCAGAGGTCCTTGCAAACCATCTCTGGGAGAATGTAATAGGATCACTTCTCTCACAATATCAGCCTCCACTGCTAAAAATATCTTTAGTGGTCATAAAATCAGCCAGCCCCACAGTTAATCCAGCCACAGAATTTGCCTCTGTGACCTCCCATGATAATGAATTATATAAGTGACTATCCCATTTTATTAGCATTTAATTTGCTACTCTTTAATTTCATCAGATAACCCTTGTTCTCCTATTATGGGGTCTGGGGAAAAGAAAGGACTGATTGGCCTTTGTTATGTCCTTCATAATTTTTAATATTTTATTCGAGTACCCTTTAGCATCTCCTTTCTCGGAGAAGTGATTCTAAGGCACACAATCTCATCAGGACCATAGAAGTTTCTCTTAGGGGGCCAGGAGGAGTTTCAAGCACATGTGTCTTTGGGGAGAGTAGTCGTAAAGCCATAATTGGAAGGCGATAACTCCTTTCAGAAAACTCTTCCATGGAGGAAATCCCAGTGCTCCTCTTAGTATGCCATTTCAGGGGCTTTCAGGCCCTTCTTTCAATTATAAATTTGTTCTTAAAAACTCTTTTCACTTTTTTTTTAATCATTATTGTCTTTCTTTCTTAAGTCTCCGTGGAGACAGACATCATTTTCCCTGAAAATTGACACTTCACCTTTCCATCACTTCCTCTTATGTTCATGGCTGTTCCTGTACTTCTTCTCAATATTCCTAAAAAGTGTAATACCAAATGATAACTCCACGAAAGGAGGTTTATATTGTATTTTGATTTTGTCTTTGCTCCTAATGGAGAAAAATACATGGTGGTACTTCATTAGACTTTCTCAAATATGGAAAAGTAAGAAAGATTAAAAATTTCCTACATTTTCACTTCTCATTCTTTCTGGGTTTTTATACCTAAAATTGTACCACTAAATCTGTGCCTTAATGGTTGTCCCCAAACAGTCGGTTCTTGAGATGCACTTTCACAGTATATTTTTAATCCCAGCATCTATTACAGAGTACCTCTTCCTACTGTAGGCACCCAGATATCTATTTTTCCTGTGTTGTTTAGCTTCAGTTCTAATTTGCAACTTGCTAGGAATCACTCACAAATGCCAAGCACACAAATAGGTGCTCACTAAGCCCACCACATCACAATAAATTTATTTTTTTACCTTAGACACTGAACAACTGAAGTATCAACTTCATCGTGTCTAGTCTTTCAACCTTAATCTTGGAAAAGGTTAGCTTTTTTTTTTTTTTTTTTAAAGCCTTGGATGTCAATATATATCTGATCCAGTCAAGCTCAGAAAATATTCAGTTTATATTAGTGAAAAGACTCAGCCTTGCCCAGTTTCTACACCGTAAAGATATAAGACAGAGACTGTGCTAGGAGCTTCATCATTTCCAACAGGTGGGGTCTAGAATGAATCTTCATTTGAAGGTCTAATCTAATATCCAAAAATATAAAATATATTTCTGTTGGTATATGTGCAAAAAAATAATAGAATATAGACCAAATTGATAACAATGTTTGTCTTCAGAGGCAGAATCACATAAGATTTTTACTTTCCCATGCTTTATAGTTACATAATACTTAAAACTTTTTTTTAACTTAAAACTTTTACAAAGAGCATGCATTACCTTACTAAACAGTAAAAGCAAAATATACTTAACTCTTTGGAATTAAGAGGCACTGACAGCAGTGCGCAGGTTAGGAAGAAAGGGAGGGAGACTAGAGTAAGTAGACCAGTAAGATGACTGCTGCTGTAGCCCGGGCATTAGCACATGTAATGTGTCTCTGGGGCATTTCACCACACCAATACTTTCATGACCAATCCACGGCCACAGAGCTCTTCCACAAAGCCAACCTAACATGACTACTAGGCACCAGGCATATATGATAAGGTCAGATACCACTTTTACTGCTTCCATAGAATGGTCACCAAAAACCTTAGCACCAAAGGTCACCAGACAGAACCTTATTATTATATGAACCGTATATGATACCAATGGGGCTTCCCTGGTGGCTCTGTTCACGGAATTCCCCAGGCAAGAATACTGGAGTGGGTTGCCATTTCCTTCTCCAGGGGATCTTCCTGACCCAAGGATCAAACTCCCATACACTATGTATTTGGGATTAGGCTTTTTTATTTAAAAAAAAAAATAAATCTACCAGCAACAATGAGCTCAAAATAGTATGTTTAATGAAAAATTAGGAACTTCTGTGGTGGTCCAGTGGCTAAGACTCCACACTCTCAATGCAGGGGGCCAGGGTTTGATTCCTGATCAGGGAATTAGATTTCATATGCCACAACTAAAGATCAAAGATTCTATGTGCTGAATCTAAGACCCAGAATGTCCAAATAAATATTCTTTTGAAAAATTAAATTCTGAATTTCCATTTCTCAGAAAAGTTCATGCTCTGCAGTTTGCAAAAAATGCTTCTCAACATTTCAGTTCAGTTCAGTCGCTCAGTCGTGTCCCACTCTTTGTGACCCCATGAACCACAGTACGCCAGGCCTCCCTGTCCATCACCAACTCCTGAAGTTCACCCAAACCCATGTCCATTGAGTTGGTGATGCCATCCAACCATCTCATCCTCTGTTGTCCCCTTCTCCTTCTACCCCCAATCTTTCCCAAAATCAGGGACTTTTCCAACAAGTCAGCTCTTTACATCAGGTGGCCAAAGTATTGGAGTTTCTGCTTCAACATCAGTCCTTCCAATGAACACCCAGCACTGATCTCCTTTAGGATGGACTGGTTGGATCTCCTTGCAGTCCAAGGGACTCTCAAGAGTTTTCTCCAACACCATTCTTCAAAAGCATCAATTCTTCAGCACTCATCTTTCTTTATAGTCCAACTGTCACATCCATACATGACTACTGGAAAAACCATAGCCTTGACAAGACAGACCTTTGTTGACAAAGGTCAACAAAATATCTCTACTTTTTAATACGCTGTCTAGGTTGGTCATAACTTTCCTTCCAAGGAATAAGCGTCTTTTAATTTCATGGCTGTAGTCACCATATGCAGTGATTTTGGAGCCCAGAAAAATAAAGTTGGACACTGTTTCCACTGTTTCCCCATCTATTTGCCATGAAGTGATGGGACCAGATGCCATGATCTTAGTTTTCTGAATGTTGAGCTATAAGCCAACTTTTCCACTCTCCTCTTTCACTTTCATCAAGAGGCTCTTTAGTTCTTCTTTACTTTCTGCCATAAGGTTGGTGTCATCTGCATATCTGAGGTTATTGATATTTCTCCTGGCAATCTTGATTCCAGCTTGTGCTTCTTCCAGCCCAGCGCTTCTCATGATGTACTCTGCATAGAAGTTAAATAAGCAGGGTGACAATATACAGCCTTGACGTACTCCTTTTCCTATTTGGAACCAGTCTGTTGTTCATGTCCGGTTCTAACTGTTACTTCCTGACCTGCATACAGGTTTCAATGTTTATCACATGCCAAAATATCTCTACAAAAAAATATCACTGATTCCAAGACCACAATCTGCTTAAAAGGATTCATATCTACTTAAAATATTAGCAGTTACGTTAAGAAGCCTGTGCTTAATGATGGCAATTTAATACAGCCTCAGCAGATACAGTTATATAAAACTATGAAGCATGACTTCTCATTTAGATAAAATGAGTATTCTATATAGTGCTTGTTTTTACATCCCAAATTTCTAGTGTATGTTTAAGGAGAGGCAATGCCAAAGAATGTTCAAACTACCACACAATTGCACTCATCTCACACACTAGTAAAGTAATGCTCAAAATTCTCCAAGCCAGGCTTACGTGAACCGTGAACTTTAGATGTTCAAGCTGGTTTTAGAAAAGGCAGAGGAACCAGAGATCAAATTGCCAACATCCGCTGGATCATCAAAAAAGCAAGAGAGTTCCAGAAAAACATCTATTTCTGCTTTATTGACTATGCCAAAGCCTTTGACTGTGTGGATCACAATAAACTGTGGAAAATTCTGAAAGACATGGGAATACCAGACCACCTGACCTGCCTCTTGAGAAACCTGTATGCAGGTCAGGAAGCAACAGTTAGAACTGGACATGGAACAACAGACTGGTTCCAAATAGGAAAAGGAGTACGTCAAGGCTGTATATTGTCACCCTGCTTATTTAACTTCTATGCAGAGTACATCATGAGAAGTGCTGGGCTGGAAGAAGCACAAGCTGGAATC
>NW_011494962.1:6500866-6518679 GCF_000754665.1 Bison bison bison | reverse complement strand
TTAACTTCTATGCAGAGTACATCATGAGAAGTGCTGGGCTGGAAGAAGCACAAGCTGGAATCAAGATTGCCAGGAGAAATATCAATAACCTCAGATGTGCAGATGACACCACCCTTATGGCAGAAAGTGAAGAGGAGCTAAAAAGCCTCTTGATGAAAGTGAAAGAGGAGAGTGAAAAAGTTGGCTTACAGCTCAACTTTCAGAGAACTAAGATCATGGCATCTGGTCCAATCACTTCATGGCAAATAGATGGGGAAACAGTGGAAATGGTGTCACACTTTATTTTTCTGGGCTCCAAAATCACTGTATATGGTGACTGCAGCCATGAAATTAAAAGACACTTACTCCTTGGAAGGAAAGTTATGACCAATCTAGATAGCATATTGAAAAGCAGAGACGTTACTTTGCCAACAAAGGTTCATCTAGTCAAGGCTATGGTTTTTCCAGTGGTCATGTATGGATGTGAGAGTTGGACTGTGAAGAAAGCTGAGCACCGAAGAATGATGCTTTTGAACTGTGGTGTTGGAGAAGATTCTTGAGAGTCCCTTGGACGGCAAGGAGATCCAACCAGTCCATTCTGAAGGAGATCAGCCCTGGGTGTTCTTTGGAAGGAATGATGCTAAAGCTGAAACTCCAGTACTTTGGCCACCTCATGCGAAGAGTTGACTCATTGGAAAAGACTCTGATGCTGGGAGGGATTGGGGGCAGGAGGAGAAGGGGCCAACAGAGGATGAGATGGCTGGATGGCATCACTGACTTGATGGATTTGAGTCTGAGTGAACTCCGATCATGGGTGTTTTAAAGAGAAAAATCAGCTAAATTAATTCAAATATTTGCTCATTTTTTAAAAAATCTAACATTAAATTCAAGAAAAAATTTTAAAGTCTATTTTGTTGAAGGTAAGACACCTGAGATTATGTGACCACCACTATAAATTTAAACAGGTTAGTACTGAACAGATCAATTATTTGATTTTGCAGAGTTGCCACAGATGCAAATTTTGTTGGAATATAGCATCAAAATAAAAACAATGTTCTTATTAAGAAACTAAGGAAGCAGAAAAACACTTGGATTTGGTTGTGATAGACACTTAATTTATAATTTCATCCAAATAAGTTCCCACAGTCTAACAATCAAAGTGCAAGCTATCGCTGTCAAATTTTAAATATTTTACATATACACAGAATAAATGAACTACCTGATCTTTGTGAGAAAACTGATGTTTAGTTAAAAATAAATACTTCTTCTTGGCAGTGTGCACTATCTCTTTATTGGTTATTATCAGCTGAATGTTAGGAACATATGACTCTTTGAAGAGGAAGAACAATTTTGTCAATCAATCTAAGCTGACATATGTCAGTCATGAACTATTTTATAAACAAGACTTTTAAATATTGGCTTTTTTTTTTGAAAATCAGTTGAAAAAATCTTTTTTAAAAAAACCGCTGAAGAAGACTCTTGAGAGTCCCATGGACTGCAAGGAGATCAAATCAGTCAGTCCTAAAGGAAATCAACCCTGAATATTCATTGAAAGGACTGATGCTAAAGCTGAAGAGCTAGTACTTTGGCCATCTGATGCAAAGAGCTGACTCACTGGAAAAGACTCTGATGCTGGGAAAGATTGAGAGCAAGCAAAAGGCGGGGGGTGCGACAGAGGATGAGATGCTTGGATGGCATCACTGACTCAATAGATGAGTCTGAGCAAACTCTGGGAGATAGTGAAGGTCAGGGAAGCCTGGCATGCTGCAATTCATGGGGTCACAAAGGGTCAGACATTGCTTAGAAACTGAACAACAACTAAGAATGCACTTCCCTGGTGGTCCAGTGGTTAAGAATCTGCCTGCCAGTATAGGGGTCAGGGGTTCAATCCCTGATATAGGAAGACCCCATGTGCCATGGGGCAATTAAGCCCGTGTGCCACAACTACTGAGCCTACCTGCCCTAAAGCCCTCGCGCTGCATCATGAGAAGCGACCACAGCAAGAAGACCACACACCACAGCTAGAGAGGAGGCCCCACTCACTGCAACTAGGGAAAGCCCTTGCACAGCAACGGAGACCCAGTGCAGCCAAAACTAAAATTTAAAAAAAAAACCTATTATGTAAATAAAACATCCAAAGCCTCCAGTTTTTGAAACATAGTGAACTACAATTATTTGTTGACAATTGTTTGCAAATATTGCAAAGAAGACAACCCTGAAATTTATCCCTGTGCAAACAAGAGGGCTTGAACAAATCAAACGAGATTTCAACCCGTGTACGAGGCTTAATTTTAAAATTCTAAAATTGCACTTGGGAATATCTCAACCTATCTGATTTGATTATTATCAATCATTGTGTAAGGGCTTCCCAGGTGGCACTAGTGGCAAAGAACTCGCCTGCCAAAGCAAGAGACGTAAGAGACTAAGGTTCAATCCCTGGGTTGGGAAGATCCACTGGAAAAGGGAATGTATTCTTGCCTGGAGAATCCCATGGATAGAGGAGCCTGACAGGCTACAGTCCATGAGTAGCAAATAGCCAAACACGACGGAAGTGCCTTAGCATGCATACCTATCACTGTGTAACAAACTACCTCGAAATGTCATGCCTACAAACAGCAATTCTTTTATGATTTCTCCTCACACTATTGGTTGACTGGGCTTAGCAGGGCGGTTCTGTTGCTGCTCTCACTTGAGATCAGCAACTTGTGACCACAGCCAGATGGTGATGGGGCTGCGACTCCTAAGTCCTGTGCCTCAGAGGGAGTGGCAGGAGCCTGGGCTCTGCCAGGACACCTCCATGTAAGTCCAGAACATCCCCTCATCACAGGAAATCCAAAGAGTTTAGGAGCTCTGTGCCAAGAAGAATAGATGAACACCAAATATATATTTCTTATTATAAATCACAATACCACATAAATGAAATTGAGACAGCCTGTGATTTTATAGTATATGAATTTAGTAAAACATTCAAAGAAAATCAAGACCTCTTTTTTGACAAGATTTGTCTTATGAAAAGTGAAAGTCACTCAGTCATGTCCAACTCTTTCTGACCCCACGGACTATCCAGTCCATGGAATTCTCCAGGCCAGAATATTAGAGTGGGTAGCCTTTCCCTTCTCCACGGGGTTTTCCCCACCCAGGAATCGAACCAGGGTCTCCTGTACTGCAGGCAGATTCTTTACCAACTGAGCTATCAGGGAAATGGAGCCTCACTGGGCCTCAAGGTGCCCAGATATGTGATTAAACATTATTTCTGCATGTGTCTTGTGAGGGTGTTTAATGGATGGGGTCAAGGCCTAAACTGGTGGATGGAGTAAATCATATTGCCCTCCCCAAGGTGGGTGGGCTTCATCCAATCTAATGAAGAAAGACCTGAATAGAATAAAAGGCTCCACGCACACATACACACACACATATGTGTGTGTGGCTGGGTATGTATCTATCTGTCTATCCATCTATCTACTACTGGTTCTAGTAGTAGACTAATATAAGATGTAACTTCCAACTTAAAATATAGAAGATACAGAAGTAAGATAAACGACATCATGAGGAAATAATCAGATAAATTTAGAAGCTGGGTCAATCCACAGGTCTCATAACCTAACATCATTAAACAGCAATTTATTTTATAGCAATAATTAACATACAGAACATACAGAAACCAATATGAAAAGCTTGTAATAAGAAACTGATTCACAACTATAAAATAGCAGACTAAGAGCTATGTTTTTTCCTTCCCAAACTTTAAAATCTAAGTATCTGGGACTTCCCTGGCAGTCCAGTGGTTAAGACTCCGAGCTTCCAGTGCACGAAGCTCCATCCATCCCTGGTGGGGGAACTAAGATCCTATATGCTGTGCTATGCAGCACAACCAAATAAATAAATAAGTAAGTATTTAAAATATAATAAATAAGAGTAGTGTATAGCATACACTACATTTTTTAAAATGTAATATTTAACCTTCTACTAATACAAATGTGTAAATCAAATTACACTGAAACTCACTTATATAGGTATGTAAAAACTAAACTATACATTTAGGATTAGAACATTCTGCCTGGAGAATCCCATGGACAGAGGAGCCTGGCGGACTACAGTCCATGGTGTTGCAAAGAGCTGGACGTGGCTGGAGCGACTTAGCAGTAGCACCCGCTCTGCATGCTTTACCCTCCCCCAATCCTAATTCATATGTTGAAACCTAATCACCAAAGTAATTGTATTCAGAAGTTAGGCCTCAGGAGGTGACCAGGTCATGAGATGGAGCCATCACAAATAGGATCACTGCCTTATAAAAGAGGCCCCAAAGCGATCCCCTGACCCTTTGCCACGTGAGTTTATAGTGAAAACAGCCACCAGTGAGGAGACTGGTTCTCATCCAACATCAAATTTGCCAGCACCTTGATCTTGGACTTCCCAGCTTCCCGAACTATGAGAAATAAATTTCTGTTTCTTATAGGCTGCACATTCCACGGTATTTCTGCTACAGCATCCTAAACATACATCAACAACATTTGTTTCTAAAAATTACAGTGAAACTCTACAGGTTAAAATATCATAGCAGTGGGTGCCCATGTTTTTAAATTCACCTCAGTGTATTTACAAAGCTAACACATTTTTCACTTTTCAAAATATCTTTAACTTGATGTCCATCAATTGTCTTTCTAAGCTCTCCCCCAAAGAGTTCTGTTAGCACTAACAGTATTATTTGCCATAATAAAACTGGTATCAACCAATGACTGACCTCCCTGGGCAAAGAACAGCAGTTTTTCCTTTGTACTCTTTTTTGCTATTGTTTAAATATGTTGAAATCTATGAAAAAAGCAATACTTTTTACTCTGTTGGCATTTTTCTTAAACCCTTAAGGGAAGCATTATCAAAAGGTTTTCAGAAACTAAGCTGATATTTCTCCAGGTTCCCAGTACGAAGCATTTCATTAACTAGTTCAAAGAACTCTTAACCTGCCAGGTTGGGACCATACAGCTTTCCTCAGCAGTCTACATATCAAAGTTGTTTGAGAAATATACTGTTGGCTTGAACCAAGAAGTCAAAGAAAGAGGCAGTTAAAATATCCAATAGTTCCCCGCCCTTTTCGTTTTTAATTTACTTAGAGTTCTGAGTGAGTTCACTGTAAAACTTAAACAGCACAGTGGTAACGCGACCAAACCCGCAGGCCATCTACTGAGGCCTTGTACTAGATTGCCAAGGATAGAGATTAACCAAAGTGTAAGGCGTATCAGCTCTGGAGACACAGCAGTGCCCTGGAAGAAAGGAATTCTAGCTTCTGGTTCTATGATATGAACATCACTGGGTCTGGAGCTGGAAAACCATGGATGGCTGTTTATGGACATTGCTGACAAGGAGGAAAGAAACGGCCAGCTTGGTGTGACAGCCATCATTCAGTGGATCTGAGCAGGAATGCTAAACAGAGGGCATGACAGTGCAGAACAAGGCAGGAGCTTGGGTTCTGGCTCCAAATCCATCACTATGAGAAGACTAGGACAGTCAGGAAGATTCCAACAAGTCCACCTGCACTGATAGATTAGGAGAAATGAACTACAAGTCGAGGAGAGGGAAGACATTTCACATACTGGGTATAATATGAATAAAGACCAAATATGGGAATGGTGATGGCTTGTTCACAGAACAATTAAGAATGACCAAAAGTTCTGTTTGGGAGTAAAGTAAGGTGCTATAAAGTCACAGGGAATCTTGAAATTTAGCCAGAGGACTTCACATGTGAAGTACTGGAGAACTACTATGAATTTATTTGATCAGTTGGTATGTTAGACATAATAGGAAGTCCGGGGTGGGAGGGTGTGGGGAGAGGGAACTATAGCCCAGTTTCTGCCAACAGTCATTATAATGAATACATGTGTGCACGCTAAGTCACTTGTGTGTTAGTTGCTCAGTCATGTCTGACTCTTTGCAACCCCATGGACTATAAGCCCACCAGGTTCCTCTATCCACAGGATTTCCAGGCAAGAATACTGGAGTGGGTTGCCATTTCCTTATCCAGAGGAACCTTCCTGACACAGGGATCAAACCTAGGTCTCCCACATTGCAGGCAGATTCTTTACCATCTGAACCATCAGGGCCAATCCCAAGTCACTTTAGTTGTGTCCAACTCTTTGTGACCCTAAGGCCTATAGCCCACCAGGCTCCTCTGTCCATTGGATTTCCCAGCAAAAATATCAGAGTGGGTTGTTGGCAGGCAGGTTCTTTACCACTAACACCAGCTGGGAAGCCTCATAATGAACACTTACTTTCTCAAAATCTGGGAGAAAAAAATAAAAGTTAGTTTAAAATAGTTTAAAAAAATGGTTAAATGGGAAAAAGCAATAGGGCCAAATGGGTAGGCTCTTTTGCCTTTGATATCAAATATAATGCCAAACGAAGATACAAATAAAATGGGGACATTCTGAAGATGTTTAGAATGAGGATAACTTGGAACGTTTACATATATTCTCTAATATATGACTGTGAAAACTTGAAGATAGATCACAGGGGAAATAAAAAGGAATCTCCATTCAAATCAGCTAGAAACAGATTTAGTAAGCCCTATCACACTAGGTGGACTTCCCAATTGGCGCTAATGGTAAAGAACTCATCTGCCAATGCAGGAGATATATGAGACGAGGGTTCGATCCCTGGGTCAAGAAGATCCACTGGAGGACAGCATGGCAACCCACTCCAGTATTCTTGCCTGGAGAATCCCATGGACAGAGGAGCCTGGTGGGCTGCAGTCCATAGGGTCACAAAGAGTCGGACATGACTGAAGAGACAGCACAGCACAGCACAGCACACTAGATGCCAAAATTCCTGAGTTGGCCAAAATTATAGATATGTTGCAACCAAAAGATGTGAAAATAAGAGCAGAAATAGGACCTTAGGTCTTACTCTACGTTTTTAATGAGTAAACAAGGGACACAGTGCTATGAAAGTTTAAGAGAAAGTGACGATCTGCACTTCCCGGGCCATCTAGTGGTTAAGACTTCAAGTTCCGATGCAGGGGGCACAGGTTTTTGCATCCTAGTCAGGGAACTAAGGTTCCACATGCCACAAGGTGCAACCAAATCAAAAAAAAAAAAAAAGTCCCTCTTTAAAAAAGAGAGAAAGTGAGAGTCTGCTGGTACAGGAACTAAAAAAATGTCGTGCTGAAAGAATCACCCCAACAGCTGTGAAGGGGTAGAGATAAGGGGAGGGTGGGGCAGCTGAGAAGCCAAAGAGCTGCATTCTAAGTGAGACCCTGGGGTGGAAGAATTCAATTCAAATATAGTTTCAGTTCAGTTCAGTCACTCAGTCATGTCCGACTCCTTGCGACCCCATGAATCGCAGCACGCCAGGCCCCATTGTCCATCACCAACTCCCGGAGTCTACCCAAACCCATGTCCATTGAGTCGGTGATGCCATCCTGCCATTTCATCCTCTGTCGTCCCCTTCTCCTCCTGTCCCCAATCCTTCCCAGCATCAGGGTCTTTTCCAATGAGTCAACTCTTCCCATGAGGTGGCCAAAGTACTGGAGTTTCAGCTTTAGCATCGTTCCTTCCAAAGAAATCCCAGGGCTGATCTCTTTCAGAATGGACTGGTTGGATCTCCTTACAGTCCAAGGGACTCTCAAGAGTCTTCTCCAAGACCACAGTTTAAAAGCATCAATTCTTCGGCGCTCAGCTTTCTTCACAGTCCAACTCTCACATCCATACATGACCGATGGAAAAACCATAGCCTTGACTAGATGGACCTTTGTTGGCAAAGTAATGTCTCTGCTTTTAAATATGCTATCTAGGTTGGTCATAACTTTCCTTCCAAGGAGTAAGTGTCTTTTAATTTCATGGCTGCAATCACAATCTGCAGTGATTTCAGAGCCCAAAAAGTAAAGTCTGACACTGTTTCCACTGTTTCCCCATGTATTTCCCATGAAGTGATGGGACCAGATGCCATGATCTTTTAGGGAAAATTAAACTTCTTTTCTTTTCTGAAGAATCAAGAAAACATATCGGAGAGAAACAGAAACAAAGCCTGAAAGACAGGCTGGGAACATTTCCCGAAAGGCCAAGATTGATAGTATGGGCTTCCCTGGTGGCTCAGAGGTTAAAGTGTCTGCCTCCAATGCGGGAGACCTGGGTTCGATCCCTGGGTCGGGAAGACCCCCTGGAGAAGGAAATGGCAACCCACTCCAGTATTCTTGCCTGGAGAATCCCTTGGACAGAGGAGCCTGGTAGGCTACAGTCCACCGGGTCGCAAAGAGTATACGTAACAGCTAATATAAATTTCAGTATCTGCTTAAAACTAGTCTAATCAGTCATATTACCACTACAAAAACGCACCAACAAATCTCAGGTGACATCCAGAAGACAAAGTCAACAAGCAACAGACAAACTAACAAGAAAAACTTGCAACTAATGTAATCATTCAACTCCTCACAAAGTCCAACTTCTCATACCCGATGCAGTAAGTTTAAATCTGGATTCTTAAGCAAACATTTCATTTAGAACCTCATTGCTGTTATTTACATATCTGAAAAGGACATGGTATTAATTAGTTGGGCTTCCCTGGTAGTTCAGATGATAAAGAATCCACCTGCAAGGAGGGAGACCTGGGTTCCATCCCTGGGTTGGGAAGATCCCCTAGAGGAGGGCATGGGAACACACTCCAGTATTCTTTCCTGGAGAATTCCATGGACAGAGGAACCTGGCAGGCTGCAGTTCAAGGGGTTGCAAAGAGTCAGACACAACAGAGCGACTAAGTACATTAATTAGTTAATATAACTAACCACCAAAAGAAAGAGTGCCTTTGGTATTACATCCCTGGTGCTGTTCTTCTGATTATATGAACTACTATAACAAACTGACAACTTACTTGGTCCCCCTTACAAGACACATCTACTCAAATAAATTTATAAACCTTCTGCCTAGAACGGGGCTTCCCAGGCGGCTCAGTGGTAAAGAATCTGCCTGCAATGCAGGAGACATGGGCTTGATCCTTGGGTCAGGAAGAGCCTCTGGAGAGTGGAATGACAACCTACTCCAGTATTCTTGCCTGAGAAATCCCATGGACAGAAGAGCCTGGTGGGCTACAATGCATGGGGCCACACAAAGTCGGACATGACTCAGCGACTGAGCATACATACATGCTGCCTAGAATACTCTCCCCTCATTCTCACCTAGCTGGCTCCTTTCTCATCCTGCAGATACCAGCTTAATCCTTCTCGAGGAGGCCTTCCATGTCACCCCACATAGATTAGGTGACCCTGCTAACGTGCTCCCCCAACACCTTGTACTATTTCTGTCGTCAAGATTATAGTAGAGCAGATAGAAGGGAACAGTGAAGGTTGATATCCAGAGCCACCACCAGCTTGCTTCCCCTCCACTTTAAGAACAGTAGCCATCTAGCTTATGTTCCCCCCAGGAAAGAGATTGGAGGATTCACCTGAACAGAAATGGACCAAGCCAAGAGAAGACCACGAATTATTGAACAATTGAGAGTCTTTCAATGAAATAGCCCAGTAGAACCATCCTATGGTGGATAAGCCCCGTCCATGCCCCCAAAAGCATCTAATGAGCTTTTTACTGATACAAACACTGGGAGGAATTTTCCCAGGACAGACATCATTTCTCACATCATTTATAAGTTGAAAATCTATTGTTCAGTGAAGCCACCTTCAGGCTGCAGCTTCTGCATCAGCACTTGCTGCTTCACCTTGCACTTTGATGTTTAGGAGATAGTTTCTTTAGCTTCAAACTTTTCTTCTGCAGCTCCCTCATCTTTCTTTGTCACTATGATTGTAATTTTAGCCGCTAAGTCATATCCGACTCTTTGTGATCCCAGGAAGGACACCCCTCTTGGCAGAGTCACAAAGAGTAGGACACAACTAAGGTGATTTAGCACGCACACTCATAGAGTAATTAATTGGGCTGATTTCAATACTATTTACTCTCAGGGAATAGGGAGGCCTGAGGACACGGAGAGAGATGGGGGAATGGCAGGTTGGTGGAACAGTCAGAACACAGTCAACAATTATTGATGAAGTTTGCTATGAACATGGTTCATAGGGCCCCAAAACAATTAGAAAGTAACATGAAAGATCTCTGATCCCAGATTACCATAACAAATACAATAACAATGAAAAAGTTTGAAGCACTGCAAAAGTTACCAAACCATGACAGAGAGGAAAGAAATGAGCAAATGCTGTGGGGAAAATGGTGAAGGTAGACCTCCTCAATGCAAAATTGCCAAAAACCTTCAGTCTGTAAAAAGTACAACTTCTGCCAAGTACAATAAAGTGCAATAAAACAAGGCATTCCTATATTTCATTTTCCTTCGATTTCAGAAACGTCATGAGGAAGTATACCATTATACTCCTAAAAGATGAAGCTTCTCCATGCTTATAGATCACCAGGGCTCATTCTGGACTTAGACTTAACATATGGATTTACATGATAATTGACATCTCATCATATCACCGACGCTTTGCTTTGTAAGGATAGGAAAAAAAAATCTGAGAAGCAAGAAGACAAAAGGTCCTTTACAGTTTTTTTGACATTCTACCTTATTTTTCACCTTTATGAAACAGACTTATTCTATCAGCCTAAATCAAGCATTAGTTTTCAGCCTCTATCTACACCCTTTCCAGGCAAAGCAAGTTGGGAAGGTACATGGGCTTTTTGAATTTGGAAAGCGCATGTTTTTTAGACAAATTAGCATCTTAAATAAATCCGCTAATCGACAAAATTTCCCATATTACAAGACATTTCCTTGCCAAGATCTTGATTTTACCACTATATCCTTTCATAAAGACACCCTATAAGGCTTACTAAACCACATTTGGTTTTAAGTATGTCCAAATACTTAGTTAGCCTTTCAATTTAATGAACTTTGGGAAAACTTATCAGAGTTTCTCCAAGCCCCAAAGCGTGCCCAGTGTTCAAAAGGAATCATTAGACCTCATAGAAATTCATCAAGAAGCTGGAAAACTTTGGCCCCCTGTTGGGTAAAGATCCATCTCTCAGTCCTTTGAGAAGATTTGATCGATTGTTCTAGGAGCTAAGAGCCTCACAGAAAACCTATTTAACTTTTTCCTCTCAATGAGAGACTGGATGACAGGCTTTCCTAAATTAAAATCTAAAAGTGTCTCAAAAGGCCTTTGGCATTTTTTTTTAATAGAAAACATTATTCACAAAGCTGCACCTCTGCTGGATGTCATGCCAGTCACACAACTTAGTATCTGCAAGGATACTTAAATGTTAGAACAGACTTACACACAACTAATCCCATCAAAGTATAAGCATAATTTAAAGGCTGCAGAACAGAACTTAAAACAGGAATAAAAGCTACTTCATTTCAGTTTAAACAAGTATGTTAAGCTCCCTTCCAAAAATAAAGAATAAATACATTAACGGAACTCAACAGTTACTTAAAACCTATACTTATTTTTCCTGAAACCAATTCCCCCATTACTCCTGCCCTGTCCTTCTGTTCTCATAACACACGTCCCACTTGTGAATGTAAGGCAATACATGAGCTTGCCCAGGAAGATTTACTTTTTCTTTTTGAATTTTTATTGGAGTTGCTTTGGGACTTCCCAGGTGGCTCAGTAGTAAAGCATTCGCCTGCCAATTCAGGAGACATGGGTTCGATCCTTGGGTCGGAAAGATCCCCTGGAGTAGGAAATAGCAACCCACTCCAATATTCTTGCCTGGAGAATCCCGTGAACTGAGGAGCCTGGAGGGCTACACTCCATGGGGTCGAAGAAGAGTCGGACACAACTTAATGACTAAACAACGTAGTTGCTTTACAATATTGTGCTAGTTTCTGCTGTACAGCAAAGTGAATCAGCTATACATATACATACATCCCCTCTTTTTTGGATTTCCTTCCCATTTAGGTCACTATAGGGCTTCTCTGATAGCTCAGTTGGTAAAGAATCCACCTGCAATGCAGGAGACACTGGTTCGATTCCTGGGTTGGGAAGATCTGCTGGAGATGGGAGAGGCTACCCACTCTGGTATCCTTGGGCTTCCCTGTGGCTCAGCAGGTAAAGAATCTGCCTGCAATGCGGGAGACCTGGGTTCAATCCCTGGGTTGGGACAGATCCAAACCCAGGTTGGGAAGATCCCCTGGAGAAGTGAAAGGCTATGCACTCCAGTATTCTGGCCTGGAGAATTCCATGGAGTGTATAGTCCATAGGGTCTCAAAGAGTCGGACAAGATTGAGCACCTTTCACTTTCACTTTGGTCACACCAGAGCAATGAGTAGAGTTGTTACCTGTGATACTCAATAGGTCCTCATTTGTTATCTACTGTATACATAGTTGTGTATAGGAACATTTACTTTTATGTTTTGTCTTTAAGGTAAGATGTAGTAAGTTATGAAGAACATATTTTAACAGGGGCGTAAACTAATTTCCTAAAGTTTGTGAGTTCATATTATTCCTGACACTTCACCTTTCAGGCAAATACTTTTTAAATGTCCTAAGGAGAATCACCACAATTTTGCTATTAAACTTTGTGTATTTTGATTTTGAAACCAATATCCACTTTTACCAAAACAAAAATAGTAGATGAGCACTTGCAGCAGAAATCAAAGAGGAACTAAAGAGCCTTTTGATGAAAGTGAAAGAGGACAGTGAAAAAGCTGGCTTAAAACTCTACATTCAAAAAACTAAGATCATGGTATCTGGTCCCATCACTTCATGGCAAATAGATGGGGAAACAATGGAAACAGTGACAGATTTTATTTTCTTGGGCTTCAAACTCACTGCAGATGGTGACTGCAGCCATGAAATTAAAAGGCACTTGCTCCTTGGAAGAAAAGCTATGACAAACCTAAAAGCAGAGACATTACTTTGCTGACAAATGTTGGTCTACTCAAAGCTATGGTTTTTCCAGTAGTCGTGTATGGATGTAAGAGTCAGACCATAAAGAAAGCTGAGCACCAAAGAACTGATGCTTTTGAACTGTGGTGTTGGAGAAGACTCTTGAGAGTCCCTTGGTCTGCAAGGAGATCAAACCAGTTAATGCTAAAAGAATCATTCCTGAATATTCACTGGAACGACTGATGCTGAAGCTGAAGCTCCAATACTTTGGCCACCTGATGTGAAGAAATGACTCACTGGAAAAGATCCTGATGCTGGGAAAGATTGAAGGCAGGAGGAGGAGGGAAAGACAGAGGATGAGATGGTAGGATCACCGACTCTATGGACATGAGTTTGAGCAAGCTCTGGGAGTTGGTGACGGACAGGGAAGCCTGGGGTGCTGTAGTCCATGGGGTCACAAAGAGTCGGACATGACTGAGCAACTGAAGTAAACTGGACTGAACTGACTTGTCTGGGATTATTTGCCTAAAACAGTTACTGGATGACATCAATGGTACTTAGCCAATAAACACTTACTCTGTAGTCTGGTTATTTAACAATTTTCAAAGATGCTGATCACCCTCCAAAAATTAGAAAAATAAAAGAACTTGGGATGGATAAATTCCCTTCTGGGGCGGTTTGGTGGGGGGGACCTCCAAATGATAGCTACCTTTAAGACATTTCCAAAGGAAGAGAAGCAAGTCACTAGAAAGGACTTCCCAGGTGGTGCTAGTGGTAAAGAACCCACCTGCCAAAGCAGGAGATGCAAGAGACAGGAGGTTGGGAAGATACCCTGAGATAGGAAATGGCACCCTACTCCAGTATTCTTGCCTGGAGAATCCCATGAACAGAGGACCCTGGCTATAGTCCATGGAGCCACAAAGAGTTGGCATTATTGACTACATACCTTCTTTCAACATTAGACTCCAGCATACACTAGGCCTCCAAGTGCCCTAGATCCTTTGAACTTCTCCCTCACAACCCCATGTTATACTCCAATCGGCAATGCTCTTGTTCACAACCAATTATTCTTGAGCATTAAGGTCAAAACCTTTCAACATTTCTGTTACATCTCTTGTAAAGAGAAGGCTAAGTAACCCTTACCATAGCTGACCACATTCCAGGCACCATGCCAGCTGCCCTACACATAATGCCTCATTTAATCTTCAGTCTGTGACCCAGCTTTTATCCACCACATATTTTTAGCTGTGAAAACTCAAAAATCATAGGTAGAAGAATCAGGACTCGAATCCCAGGCAGTCTGACTTCAAAGGCCAATCTCCTTCCAAAAAAGAGGCTATATACTTAAGTGGGTAACCATCCCAACATATATATTTATTTGCAGAAAAATTTAACCTAAGTGGGTTACAACTACATACCCAAATTCTCAAACTGGGACGTCATCCTTTGAAGTGAAGTGAATGAAGTTTTGAAAGAAAAATTGAAAAAAAAACATTTGTTGCGTAGCTACTCTATGTACCATACATGCCTTATATCACCTTCTCAATATCCTCTGATTTACAGAAAATATCAAATGCTTTCCACAGCCCTACATACCAGTCTCCCGCTCTCCAGGAATGCCTTTATCTGTGTGTAAATACACATATCTACACACATGCAGAAGGAGCCTGGGATATAGCTGTACCCCTTAAACAGCAGGCGTCTAACACGTGCTAAAACACCCTGCCGGTAAGCAGGCAGGGCTGGAGCTGATGCAGCCTCCCAAACAAACACACCAACCGTCCCCATCACGTGATGAAACACAGTGACTGTCAACACTGCCTAGGAAGCTCTGCTCAAAACGGAAGTTAGGCAATTCCCACCTCCTGCTGCACAATCAAAACTCTGCCTCCTGCAGCAGCAGCTGATCGCCTTCCACAGTTTCTCCCCAGGAAGAACTTCTCTGATGGCACAGGATTTTAACAAGGGTGCTGCTTTTACCAGACACTCTGGGACACATCACCAACAACTTGAAATCACCCCTACTTTAAACAAGAAGGGATCTGATGCGCCAACTCGGAAGTTCAGCTGAATCAGCTCTAGAAGAGCATCTCCGAGGCCATGCTCGTCATTGGGAAACATTGGGGAAGCGGTCCCCCTCAGGGTGTACCCGCAGGAACACAGGCCCCCCACTGCCACCCCCGCTGCCGCACCAGAACCGGAAGTTCCTGAGGCAGTCACGTGACTGAGTCAGCTCTCCACAGGAGCTGGGTCCAAGTTTTACAAACAAGGCTGCTCCCTTCTGCAGGGGAGGATCTAACAGCTACGGAAGACTGGAAGCCTGAGAGATCTTCTGCAAGGTCAACTGTATCAAACAGAGTGGACAGAAGTCAAAATGGCAGGCAATAGCGAGAAGGTTCCTCGCCAGCCACCCAATATTCCCCCTGGTTAAATGTTACAAACCACACAACTAAAGGGTCACTCCTTGGTACTTATTAAAGTTACCTTTCCTGGGGAAAAGGAACTCTCTACATCATCAATCACTCACTCATTGGTGAGGAGGGAATTTTCTGTTCTTATGCCAGACAACGTTTTTTTTTAAAAAAAGGAACTCTTATTTTTGGCTGCATAGGGTCTTAGTTGCAGTGTGCAGACTTAGCTGGCCCATGGCATGTGGGATCTTAGTTCCCTAACCAGGGATCAACCAGTTCCCTGAATTGCAAGGTGGGTTTTTAATCTCTGGACCACCAAGGAGATATCCCAGACAGCTTTTAAACAAAGGGAGAGGCACCCTCCATATACTGCAGGGGTAAGGAGAACTTGCAGCAAGAGGCAGGTGCCCCAGAGTAAAAATTTCTCTGCCTCATAAGGAAAATCCCTAACGTGAGCTGACTCTCGATTACCCAGAGGTTAAAGATCCAGGATCCGACCCTGAATTGGAGGGACCGATGCTGAAGTGGAAGATCCAGTTTTTTGTTGTTCAGTCACTCAGTTGTGTATGACTGTTTGGGATCCCACAGACTACAGCACACCAGGCTTCACCGTCCTTCACCATCTCCCAGGCCGTGCTCAAACTCACATTCATCAAGTCAGTGATGCCATCCAACCATCTCGTCCTCTGTCATTCCCTTCTCGTCCTGCCTTCAATCTTTCCCAGGGTGTTTACTCTGGCCAGTACTCTGATGCCAGGAGCCAACTCATTAGAAAAGACCCTGATGCTGGGAAAGATTGAGGGCAGAACAAGAAGGTAGAAATGGATGACAGACGATGAGATGGTTGGATGGCGTTGCCAACTCAATGGATATGAGTTTGAACAAACTCCAGGAGATAGTGAAGGACAGAGAAGCCTGGCGTGCTGCAGTTCACGGGGTTGCAAAGAGTTGGACACAACTGAGTAACTGAACAACAACAAGTAATATGAGGGATGTAGAGACCTAACAAACATAGATATTAATAAAGCATCACAACAGGGAATTCTCTGGTAATTCAGCGATTAGGACTCTGAGCTTCCACTGTAGTGGGTGGGGATTCAGTCCCTGGTCAAGGAACTAGGATACCACAAGCCATGAGGCATGGCCAAAAATAATAATTATAAAGCATCACTACAAAATGCAAACACAAGACAGAAATCAGTCGGTGCCATAAGAGAAGGCAAAGGACTTTTGGAGACGAGTGGTAAACAGCAAAGGAAATTAAGCAAGCCTTTAGAGGAGGAGGTGAAGTAATAATGAAAGCCATATTTTCAGAAGATCACTGGAATAATGGCTACCACTAATCAAGTTAAGGGTGATTTAACTATATTTCTCTTTGAATATTCATACTAATTCTGCCACGAAGGCATTTAGTCCATTCTATAGATGAAGAAACTGAAAAAGTGTAAAGTGAAAGTGTCAGTCGCTCATTCATGACCAACTCTTTGCAACCCCATGGACTGTAGCTCACCAGGCTCCTCTGTCTGCAGAATTCTGTAGGCAAGAATACTGGAGTGGGTAGCCATTCCCCTGGAGAACCAGGGGATCTTCCCCAACCAGGATCAAACCTCAGTCTCCTGCATCACAGGCAGATTCTTTACCATCTGAGCCACCAAGGAAGCTGAAGCTCAGAGATTAAATTACTTGTCCAAGGTCATACAGCACATGTCAGGACTAAGATTTAAACAGGTCTCTGTGATTCCAAACTCAAAGTTATTTCTAGGATGCTGTACATAGAATCGTTAGAGCATAAAGTATATTTACTTAATTCAATTATTTGGTATGAAATTTTAACAGATGTAGGGCTTCCCTGGTGGTTCAGATGGTAAAGCGTCTGCCTGCAATTCGGGAGACCCAGGTTCAATTCCTGAGTCGGGAAGATCCCCTGGAGAAGGAAATGGCAACCCACTCCAGTACTTTTGCCTGGAAAATTCCATGGACGGAGGAACCTGGTAGGCTACAGTCCATGAGTTCGCAAAGAGTCAGACACGACTGAGAGACTTCACTTTCACTTTAACAGATGTTAATAGACATTCCTATTTCCAGTTTTGAAAGAATTCAGTTCAGTTCAGTTCAGTCGCTCAGTCATGTCCGACTCTTTGCGACCCCATGTATCGCAACACGCCAGGCCTCCCTGTCCATCACCAACTCCCAGAGTTTACTCAAACTCATGTCCATTGAGTCGGTGATGCCATCCAGCCATCTCATCCTCTGTTGTCCCCTTCTCCTCCTGCCCCCAATCCCTCCCAGCATCAGGGTCTTTTCCAATGAGTCAACTCTTCCCATGAGGCGGCCAAAGAATTGGAGTTTCAGCTTTAGCATCAGTCCTTCTAATGAACACCTGGGACTGATCTTCCTTAGAATGGACTGGTTGGATCTCGTTGCAGTCCAAGGGACTCTCGAGTCTTCTCCTACTCCACAGTTCAAAGGCATCAATTCTTCGGCGCCCAGCTTTCTTCACAGTCCAACTCTCACATCCATACATGACCACGGGAAAAACCATAGCCTTGATTAGATGGACCTTTGTTGGCAAAGTAACATCTCTGCTTTTCAATATGCTATCTAGATTGGTC
>NW_011494962.1:6500581-6500766 GCF_000754665.1 Bison bison bison | reverse complement strand
CAGTGATTTTGGAGGCCAAAAAAATAAAGTCTGACACTGTTTCCACTGTTTCCCTATTTCCCATGAAGTGATGGGACCAGATGCCATGAGCTTTAGGCCAACTTTTTCATTCTCCTCTTTCACTTTCATCAAGAGGGTCTTTAGTTCCTCTTCACTTTCTGCCATAAGGGTGGTGTCATCTGCAT
>NW_011494962.1:6488198-6500481 GCF_000754665.1 Bison bison bison | reverse complement strand
TAGGCCAACTTTTTCATTCTCCTCTTTCACTTTCATCAAGAGGGTCTTTAGTTCCTCTTCACTTTCTGCCATAAGGGTGGTGTCATCTGCATATCTGAGGTTATTGATATTTCTCCCGGCAATCTTGATTCCAGCTTGTGCTTCTTCCAGCCCAGCATTTCTCATGATGTACTTTGGTTGGTAAACCTATTTATCACCTCCTGATTGCCCCACTGGGTTTCCCTGGTGGTGAAGTATCCACCTATCAATGCAGGAGACTTGAGTTCAATCCCTGGGTTGGGAGAATCCCCTGGAGAAGGAAATGGCAACCCACTCCAGTACTATTGCCTGGGAAATCTCACGGACAGAGGAGCCTGGCAGGTTACAGTCCATAGGATTACAAACAGTCAGAAACAAAAACCACCATAATGCATACTCTCCCCATTATCAATGTCCCCCCTACAGTGGCACAATTACTACAAGAGATAAATGTATGCTGTCATGCATCCTTTTCACCAACTTGTAAAGTACAAGCCAGTGCACTGGAGTCCCCTACCAAGGTCACATAGCCAGATGCTGCCAGGGTATGGACCAAAATGCTTGGGTCCTAATTCTGTGTGCTTTCCAGAAAAACCACAATGCATAAAGCTGGTGAAGCATACACAGCCAAGCACAGATCCCTGGACATTCACTGTGTAGGCTGCCTGAGTTTACTTGGCTTGTAAAAGTACTACTGTCAGCATCAAAACAATTGCACTCTCTTTCAGAAGCAGAGAGAACTCTGCTTTGTTTCTAAGACATCTCCCACATTAGCACCAATGCTTATTGCCTGGACTCTGCATATTAAACACTAACTTCTACAACTTCTCTATTTTATGTAATGACTAGTGGCACCCCACTCCAGTACTCTTGCCTGGAAAATCCCATGGACGGAGAAGCCTGGTAGACTGCAGTCCATGGGGTCACTAAGAGTCGGGCACGACTGAGCGACTTTTCACTTTCATGCATTGGAGAAGGAAATGGCAACCCCCTCCAGGATTCTTGCCTGGAGAATCCCAGGGACAGAGGAACCTAGTGGGCTGCTGTCTTTGGGGTCGCACAGAGTCAGACATGACTGAAGCGACTTAGCAGCAGCAGTAGCAGCAGTGTAATACTATAACCAGTCAATCAATATTCCTCTGCAGACTGAAATTGTGACTTTTTCTTCCTGGAGTCAGATCCATGAGGTGTTGCCACTGATAAAAACCCACGCGAGATCTTCATTTGTCTCACCCAAGAGATTTCCCACAGTACTTTTAAATGATTACCCAAAGGTCAGTAATAAATACCATGTTGATGGGTTCATGATTTGAAACAGGGCAATTGCACATCCCAAGGATGAGCCAAGTCTGCTTTCCTTGGCCAGAGTGAAGCTTTATGCTTTCCCAGTTTTAAAGTTTGATGAAGAGGTTTCTCAAGGGTGGGACATCCCAACTTGTATGGCCCTGGTCTCTTTCACAAAGACACAACAATGCTGAATATACACCAGTTACTCTACATATTTGTGCTGGATAGAAGGATTTGAGAGTATAATAATGATTACTTCCTGAAAGAATCAACACTTTTTGCAAAAGAAAAATAAACTCTGCTTAGAGAGACATGGAAGACTGAAATATGTTGCTTTCTTTCTAAAAAATTATCAGAAGCATTTAAGTTCCTCCTTAAATACTGAAGAAAATAAAACAATTTCCCCTCAAAAATGCCAAAATGCACAGAGCTGGAGCTACTTTACCAAATACAAGTGTAAAGAGGATTGTACCCTTCCTCCCTGAGTCCACAATACAAACTTAATGTGTAATCTCCAACGAAATACGAATATGTTCGTTTTCCCACCAGAAAATTAACTAAATTACTCTTTGTGGTAGACAACAGCATGTCTTTGGGTATTAGATCTTCAGGGTCTGTCCCCTCCAGTCTCTGAGATCATGGAGAAGATGCTCTCAGGTCAGTTTCCAAAATCATCACAAAGACCACTAATCACATTTTTCTATTAGCCAGAGGCATTATTTGAATAAAATGTGCTCCATTTCAGATGTAATGCACTTTTCAGATAAATACACCCACTTAACTGTCCTACACTCCTGATGCTTCCAACACTGCCTTCACAATATGCTTTAGACATCATGCAACATATTTCAACTAGAAAATAAAAGGATAAATTCTCCCCAAATTTGCTTACAGAAACTTAGCTAACCAAAGATTAAAAAAAAAAAAAACCTATGACATATAAAGATATTAATATTAAGGCAAAAGTGACATAAAAAGGATTTATCAAAAAATAATCTAGTCATCCCTTGGTATCCACAGGATTGGTTCTGGGAGTCTTGTAGATATCAAGATCTGTGGATGCTCAAACATCTTACAGAAAATGGCACAGTACCACCAGCCCTTCACAGATGCAAAACCTGTGGATACACGCCAACTGAACAGTCATTGAAGGTTCTCTGAAACTCCAATTAATCTGGGTCACTCTGGCTTACTGCAGGGTTCTGAATCTGCAGTGTTCCTAAGAACCTTCTGGGGAGCTTGTGAAAATGCAAGTTCCTGGGCTTCTCCTCTCATATGTATAGTTAAAGCTACTGTAGAGGTCAGGAATCTGCCTCTTTTAAACTTTTTATTTTATATTGGAGGGTTGTTGTTTAGCCACCCAGTCTGACTCTTTGTGACCCCATGGACTGTAGCTCACCAGGTTCCTCTGTTCAAGGGATTTCCCAGCCAAGAATACTGGAATGGGTTGCCATTTCCTTCTCCAGGGGATCTTTCCAACCCAGGGATCAAACCTGCATCTCCTGCATTGGCAGGCAGATTCTTTACTACTGAGCCACTATGGAAGCCCGTATTGGAGTACAGCCAATTAACAATATTGTGATAGTTTTAGGTGAACAGCAGAGCAACTCATCCATACATATACATATATCCATTCTCCCCCTGAACTCCCCTCCGGGCTGCCACATAACACTGAGCAGAGTTCCCTGTACTATACAGTAAGGTCCTTATTGCTTAACCATTTTAAATATAATAGTGTGTACATATCCATCCCCAACTCCCTAACTATCCCTTCCCCCCAGCAACCGTAGGTTCATTCTCTAAGTCTGTGAGTCTGTTTTATAAGTTCCTTTGTATCATTTCCTTTTAGATTCTGCATATAAGGGAGCTCATACAATATTTTCCCTTCTCTGTCTAACGAGGAGGGAGGTAATGCTGCATATTGGAATAAATCAACAAAGAGAGAGCTTCATGTCCAGTACCACCTGCAACAGTCATGTGCCCACAGGTTTAACTTCCTTAGTTCTCCATTTACTCGTCTGTAACACAGGGATGTTAAACTGATACCTAAGAGGCCTTCCTGCTAGGAAACTGTGACATGTTAAAAAAAAAAAGTAGCCTTATAAACATGGACACTAATTATTTTCCTAGAAAACAGTGTTTGACTATTCCTAGGTAATGTTTATACATAGATCTCTACATCAGAGGGACTTCCCTGGTGGCTCAGATGGTAAAGCGTCTGCCTACAATGCAGGAGACCTGGGTTCAATCCCTGGGCCAGGAAGATCCCCTAGAGAAGGAAATGGCAACCCACTCCAGTATTCTTGCCTGGAAAATCCCATGGTTGGAAGAGCCTGGTAGGCTACAGTCCATGGGGTCATAAAGAGTCAGACACGACTGAGCGACTTTCTTTTCTACATCAGAGATAAACAGTCTCTCTACCCGAAACATGCCAGACACTGAATGAAACCACACACTCACACACACATACACACACACACACACACACACACACCACCCCCTACCTTGTGGCCATGGGGCAGGAGTTGAGTCCACTAGGTGCTCAGTTGAAAAGCTTATCTGAACCGAGATTACAAGAGCAGTTAATTTGGATTATTTCCGCCCAACATTAAAGGCCACAATCCCGACATTATTAACCACAGTCCAAGAGAACCAAAGCACCAGCTAAGTGGCACCTTTTTAGGAAGGAACTACTGGAGGCTGCTCTTATCTCAGACTCTGCTTTAGGGGAGGAAGGCCTGACTCTACAAAGAGAGTCAGAACTTGCAGCCTGGAGTGTCTCCACACTTAAAAAAAGTCTGTATAGTTTGCTGGAATGGAGATGAAACATTTATCCTTCTCGTGCGACCACGCTGGTTTCCAGGGAGCTGCCTGTGAACGGCTGAGGCGGGCGGAGAAGAGATACAACTGCAGACACGCACACGACACACACCAAAGTTAACTGAAACATTTCAAAGTGCCTTTTCATGCCTTTAACTCAAAGATGAACACATTTCAAGGTGACCCAATCCTCCAGTGACAGGCAGTGTTTTAAAAGGGCCGACGCTCTCCACTTAAACAATTTCTAGTGACACGTCTAAACCGCGTCCTCCAGGGCTCTCTGCGCTGTCTCGCTGACTAGTCTTTCTTTCCTGGCAGAGGCATCCCGTTTCACATGAGCGCTTGAAGTCTGTCTTCCCTTCTAACAATTAAAACTCACAGAGCTCAGATGCTTTATTTTTTTAACTTAGCAGGCACCATGCAGGACTGTTAATTATTTAATTATACCACAGACACAAATGATTCCCTTATAGTGCTTTCTAGTTACTAAAATCATGAATCACATGTGCTTCCTCAGTCGTGTCTGACTCTTTGTGACCCCATGGACTGTAGCCCACCAGGTTCCTCTGTCCATGAGATTTTTCAGGCCAGAATCCCGGAGTGGGTTGCCATTTCCTCCTCCAGGGGATCTTTCCAATCCGGGTATCGAACCCACGTGTTCTGCGTCACTTACATTGGCAGGCAGATTCTTTACCACTGAGCCACGTGGGAAGCCATTTATCAAAATAGTATCAGAATAATAAAAGATAGCCTTATCACTCGTGCTTATAAGCAAAGGGTAAAAGACTTTTAAGGTAAAATCAAAGTTCAAGTTCAGAAAAGGAGGTCCCATTTAAAATCTAAAAGTATGGAAATTCTCTGGTGGTGCAGTGGGTAACACTCTGAGCTCCCAATGCAGGGGACCTGAGTTCAGTCCCTGGTCAGGGAACTAGATTCCACTCCCACAGCCATGAGTCCATAAGACCCAGCACAGCCTAAACAAATAAATAAAATATTTTTTCAAAAACCTACAAGTGTATATAATTATATATTGACTCTGTGTATGAATTTCATACATAGAATATGAAGGACTTTTTTCTTCTTTCTTCACTAAAATAGTATGGTTAGTCATTATAGAATGAGAAGATTGCACTAGAAATCTGAAAATTGGGTTCCTATAGTTAATGAAACATGCCAGGCTGTTTTGGGTCAGTTCCTTTGCAGAAACTACTCCCTGTCAAAAACATCCTTTCCAAAAACCTGCTCTGGACTACCTGTAAATTCCTCTGTAACTTTCCAATGTGATTATTTCTATATGGCACGAGTTTGAACAAACTCCAGGAGATGGTGAAGGATGGGAAAGCCTGGTGTGCTGCAGACCACAGGGTCACAAAGAGTCAGACACAACTGAGCGACTAAACAATAACAACAACAATATGGCCACTGTATCCTCCTGTGATCATTTTTTATACATGACAGTCTCCTTTAGTTGACTGTGAGCTTCAGGAAAGCAGAGACCAGGCTATGCTCATTTTGGCAGCCTAACCATTATCATGAGCAACAAGGAACAAGTGCCAGGAACAGCAGGAACTCTACTTTGCTCTTTTTTTTTTTAATGTGTGTAAGTTTATAATAAATAAGAATAAATTTTTTAAATGTATTCTGGTCCCTGTCCTCTCCTAACAATTATCCTAAACCCTACCCCCACCCTGGGAAGCAGGGAGAGTCATTGAGCCAGAGAACCACCTGCTGGGGGGTATCAATGTGGGCAGCAGCCTGATGCAGCAGTTGGAGTACAGGCTGGATGCAGGTGCCCAGCACAGGGGGTCAGAACTTGAGAAAGTTGAGAAGAACGTCTACTGGGCATGGAGTATGTACAACCCAGCATGTGAAGGGTTTCAAACATGCAAAGGAAGAAAAACTGAATAAATCTGTGATGCTGGTCTGGAATTGGAAGAATCGGTGTGAATTCATGGTTTTCACTATACAGAGAGATATAGATAGATGATAAGTAGGTAGTTATAGAAGTAAATGTGTGTGTGTGTGTGTGTACACAGTCTAACTCTACCAAGTGAGGGGCTTAGGAGCAGGGACACACCAGTCTCCACACCTACTGCCCAGATCATGGCTTCTAAACACCATTATCCACTGAAAAAAACATTCCTTGGAGAAAGGGCTGACTCTAGTGCTGGACAGGAAAAGTATTGAAAGTGAAAGTGTAGTCACTCAGTAGTGTCTGACTGTCTGCAACCCCATGAACTGTATGTAGCCCACCAGGCTCTTCTGTCCACGGAATCTCCAGGCAAGAATTCTGGAGTGGGTTGCCATGCCCTTCTCCAGGCAATCTTCCTGACCCAGGGATTGCACCTGGGCATCCCACATTTCAGGCAGATTCTTTACCATCTGAGTCACCAGGGGAAGTATTAGGTTGGCCAAAAAGTTCATTTGGGCTTTCCCGTAAGATGTTATGGAAAAATCAGAACAAACTTTTTAGCCAATCCAATATAAGAGAAGCCTAGAACACCTTGTTAAGCCAAGAAAGAATGAAGTACTTCAAAAATAATGAGACATGTTAAAAACAGAGAGGAGCTAGGATAAAGAGAATCCCATCAGCAAAACCTCAACAATTTCAATATTAAATAATAATAGTAAAAACTACAACCCATTTGAAAAAAAAATAGGAAACCTCAAATGTATACTAATATAAACAAACATAAATAAATGGAAAATTTGCAGAGAAACAGGGTACTTAGTTTCAAAGTACCACAACACAAAAGACACATGAATTACAAAGGTTAAAAAGTAACTTTACAGTGGTGAAGCCTAGGAGACAACACCTTAATTGAATGATCAAAATGAACGTCAATAATGAGACAAATCAATATCATGGGCTACTTAATAGGATGCAATGAGAAGTATGTAGCATCATTCCTGTGAAATTCCTGCCAAGGATACATAATCTAAATCTAACCACAAAACAAACATGGCAAACAGAAACAGAGGAACAGTCTTTAAAACAACTGGCCTCTGTGCTGCAGAAGTCAACAAAACACAAAGCAATCATTTCAGCCTGAAGACAACTAAAGAGACATGACGATTCAAGGCAACACACGATATTAAAGTGAATTTTTTTGAACTAAACAAACATTATTTGGACAACTGGCTAAACTTGAAGTTTGTGGGCTGGATGATAATAATAAATTCATGTTAAAGTTTTCAATTTGAGGACTTTCAATTTGAGGTGTTGTTGCAGTCTTTGAGGAAATTGCCCTTGTTGTTGTTACTGTTGTTCAGTCACTCAGTTCAGTTCAGTTCAGTCGCTCAGTCGTGTCGGACTCTGCGACCCCATGAATCGCAGCACTCCAGGCCTCCCTGTCCATCACCAACTCCTGGAGTTCACTCAAATTCACATCCATCGAGTCAGTGATGCCATCCAGCCATCTCATCCTCTGTTGGCCCCTTCTCCTCCTGCCCCCAATCCCTCCCAGCATCATAGTCTTTTCCAATGAGTCAACTCTTCACACGAGGTGGCCAAAGTACTGGAGTTTCAGTTTTAGCATCATTCCTTCCAAAGAACACCCAGGACAGATCCCCTTTAGAATGGACTGGTTGGATCTCCTTGCAGTCCAAGGGACTCTCAAGAGTCTTCTCCAACACCACAGTTCAAAGGCATCAATTCTTCCTCGCTCAGCTTTCTTCATAGTCCAACTCTCACATCCATACATGACTACTGGAAAAACCAAAGCCTTGACTAGACGGACCTTTGTTGGCAAAGTAATGTCTCTGCTTTTGAATATGCTATCTAGGTTGGTCATAACTTTCCTTCCAAGGAGTAAGCGTCTTTTAATTTCAGGGCTCCAGTCACCATCTGCAGTGATTTTGGAGCCCAAAAAAAACAAAGTCTGACATTGTTTCCACTGTTTCCCCATCTATTTGCCATGAAGTGATGGGACCGGATGCCATGATGTTCATTTTCTGAATGTTGAGCTTTAAGCCAACTTTTTTACTCTCCTCTTTCACTTTCATCAAGAGGCTTTTTAGTTCCTCTTCACTTTCTGCCATAAGGGTGTCCAAATCTTTGCAATCCCATAAACCGCAGCACTCCAGGCTTTCCTGTCCTTCACTGTCTCCCAGAGTTTGCTCAAACTCATCTCCATTGAGTTAATGACGCCATATCTCATCCTCTGTCATCCCCTTCTCCTCAGTCCTCAATCTTTCCCAGCACCAGGGTCTTTTCCAATCAGTTAGCTCTTCATATCAGGTGGCCAAAGTACTAGAACATCAGTTTTGGCATCAGTCCTTCCAATGAATATTCAAGGTTGATTTCCTTTAGGATTGACTAGTTTGATCTCCTTGAAGTTCAAGGGGCTCTCAAGAGTCTTCTCTGTTATGGTAACTCATTTAAGGTACAGTTTAGGCATAACTCAGAGAAGGCAATGGCACCCCACTCCAGTACTCTTGCCTGGAAAATCCATGGATGGAGGAGCCTGGTAGGCTGCAGTCCATGGGGTCGATAAGAGTCGGACACGACTGAGCGACTTCACTTTCACTTTTCTCTTTCATGCATTGGAGAAGGAAATGGCAACCCACTCCAATATTCTTGCCTGGAGAATCCCAGGGACGTGGGAGCCTGGTGGGCTGCCGTCTATGGGGTTGCACAGAGTCGGACACGACTGAAGCGACTTAGCAGCAGCAGCAGCAGCAGGCATAACTATCTAATTTCTTTAAAAGACAAAAATAAATGGAAAGTAACAGCATATCACATTTGCACTTATTATAACTGCAGCTTGGCTCAATGCAGCTAGCCATCGGACCTAGTTCTGTGAAGGCAGGGACTCCCCTTGTCCATGTTGTATCCCTAGAGCCCAGGTAATATCAACCAGTTCACAACTGTTACTCAATAACAACTTTTGGATGAATAAATGTATTTCGTAAAAAAAATTTCATCTTGCTTCTTGGTTTAGCAACTAATCCAAAGCTGATCTCCTTTATCTGTATTTTAAGCAAATAAATTGCCTTGTCTGTTCTGACTTGAATTACAAAAAACGTTTCTACAGAGCAAAACAGTTTTCTCAGTAATCATGGCTCCTGATCATTTCAATTTAAATATATGCCTAAAACAATTTCTTTTCACTGCAAAACAGGAAATTCACAGAATTGTCCCCATCCTGTCTCAGCTAAAAATCAGTTTTCAAGGAGTTTTTTTTTCTTTTTCTTTTCTGTTTTTCAGAAATCTTTGAAAATTTCCTTTCTGTACACAAGAGCTTGGCTTCCAATAGGTCAGCAGGTAAAGTCTTCCTGCAATGCAGGAGATGCAAGTTCGATCCCTGGGTTGGGAAGATCCCCTGGAGAAGGGAATGGCAACCCACTCCAGTACTCTTGCCTGGAGAATCCCACAGACAGAGGAGCCTGGTGGGCTACAGTTTATGGAGTCACAGAGTTGGAGATGACTTAGCAACTAAAGAATAACAACAACAAAGGGCCAAAGGTGCACCACAGAACTATAAAGATTATAGTTAAATAGATTATATCTTTTTCTTTGAGCAGTGTTGGCTGTAAGTGGGTAGGTGACAGCTGTGTCTTCCTATGAAGAAGGCTTCCTAATCAGAAGAAAAAAGAACCCTAGAGCTGGTCTAGCTTTTGAGCAGCCTGTGGCTTTGGCCTAGGTGCTTGCTTTCTTGAGTGTGGCTCCTGGACCTACAGCATTAACATTAGGTGACAGCTCATTAGAAATACAAATTGAGATCTCAATGAATCAGAAGCTCTGGACATGGGGCCCAACCTTTCCAGTGGTCCTGAAATGCACTCAGGTTTGAGAACCATAGGTCAATCTATAATCTAATTATAATCAAGCTGTGAAGTGAAAGTCACACAGTCGTGTCCAACTCTTTTCAACCTCCTGGACTGTACAGTCCATGGAATTCTCCAGGCCAGAATACTGGAGTGCATAGCCTTTCCCTTCTCCAGGGGATCTTCCCAATCCAGAGATCAAACCCAGGTCTCCCACTTTGCAGGCGGATTCTTTACCAGCTGAGCCACAAAGGAAGCCTAAGAATACTGGAGTAAGCAGCCTATCCCTTCTCCAGGGGATCTTCCCAACCCAATAAAAGATTAAAAGTTCATTTCTTTAAAAAAAAGTTAGTGTTTATTTCAAAAGACTAAGACACTAAGTAATATACTGCATAAATTAATACTGAATGATTTTTTCCCACTACATAAATATTTCAAATAACTTATTTTAGCATTTTAGGCTAAATCTCTGTCTGGATTAATGATTAATACCAGTGAAGGAAAAACATCCAAGAAATATATCTGATGTTATTTAAACAAAGAGAATAAAACAAAACTATGAGCATTTAAATAGCTGCATAAAAATTACATGTACTATTATTCTACACAGCAATTGGTTTTTGTTTACAAAAACCAATTTTTCTAAAGTTTCTACACAGCAATTGTTTTTCTCTTGTCTATACTGTTATTTTTCAACAAAGAAATGGATATGATTCTAATTCTTGGAAATAAAATTTTCTATGTCAATTATAACTCAAAAAAAAAAAGCAAACAATGGTTTACTTGTGCTTCTTGAAAGAAAAAGTTCTATGTTTTGGTGAAACAGTAGTGCATCAAATGGTAAACAGAGTCACAGCCATACCCTGAAGATACCAAGGTGACTAAGGCCTATGCCCATTCTTATCCTCCATCCATCATCTTTCTGGATCTTCCAATCTAGGAAACTTCTTTTTTTACTAAAGTCCACATTTCAAAGATACAACTTGAGTTTAAAATATAACCTACTAAAGGGCAGTGAGTAAAGGTGACTCAATGTGGTGAGGAAATCACCTGCCTTCATAAAGACAAGCTTCTACCATTCGACCATCTCATGAAATCCAGATGGTTCTGGACCATCTCATGAAATCCAAGCTGTTTAATGAGAACAACCACTTAAAGAGAGAAAAAAAAAGTACCCATATGTATTATATAAATTCATAGCTAATTTTCACAAAATTGGCCCCTAAAAATAGCATTCTCCTTATATTATTGTATACTTACTTGGCATATTGTGAGTACTATTATATACTATTTGTGAGTACCTAGTAAACTATTATATACCTTATACTTACTATATATGTGGTGTATAATCGTTTACTAGGTACTCACAAATAGTATGTGTGCGTGTGTTAGTCACTTAGTCGTTTCCGACTCTTTGCAACCCCATGGACTGTAGCCCACCAGGTTCCTCTGTCCAAGGAATTCTCCAGGCAAGAATACTGGAGTGGGTCACCATTTTCTTCTCCACACAAATAGTATATAATAGTAAGTATATGGTATATAATAGTTTACTAGGTGCTCACAATGTATCAGTTAACACCCTCTCATTTAATCTCCAAACCACCTTATGAGACAAGTGCTACTATTATAACCATTTAACAGATTAAGAAATTTAAGCAGAGTAAGTTATTTGCCCAAAGTCACACAGCTAAAGTGAAGATTCAGAATACAGATAAGCAAGCTATCATACTTAAACTAAGATCCCTAACCTTTGGCTCCGTCATGGTTTTGCTATGTCTGAATTACAAATTTTTCACATTCAGGAAAATCAAAACTAGGTTTTCTTGCCAGAAATATTTGATAATATCAATGAAATGAAATAAATGGCAAAATAATACAAGCATTTTTAGAAATCATTGTACCTATAAAATCATACAATTTCCATTAAATTATATAATCCAAGGACGGACTATATAGTGCCAGGTGGCGCTAGCGGTAAAGAATCCGCCTCACAATGCAAGAAAATTTAAGAGATGCAGGTTCGATCCCTGGGTCGGGAAGATCCCCCGGAGGAGGAAATAGCAACCCACTCCAGTACTCCTGTCTGGAGAATCCCATGGATACAGGAGCCTACAATCAGCAGTGTCACAGAGTCGGACACGACGGAAGTGACTTAGCATACAGCACACAGTCCAGAGACCTCACAACTTTTTCAACAGTACGACCGCTCTGGACATAGAGCTGTGCCAACAATAACCCATGGAAAGCCAGCATTAAATAGCGCAAGGTAATTCTGTTAATACGCAACAGAGGTTTTCATCTGGTTTGTTTGCGGGTCTTTGGGTTTTTTTGGTTACTGCTGTTGTTCTTTGCAACCAGGTGAACGAATGAGCTGAAAGATCAAAGTCGA
>NW_011494962.1:6485997-6488062 GCF_000754665.1 Bison bison bison | reverse complement strand
AAATATAAGGCTCGTGAGTCAAGACTTGCAGGGTCCACGTGCCCAAGGGTTGAATCTCCTGGGTTGCTGCCCCCACGCCTGCGCCACCCGACCGGTCTAGCACTCGCCTCCGGAACCCCTGGCCAGGGCACCAGGCGCCGCAAGGCTGGAGGAAGCAAGGGATCGAGAGCAATGGAGAGGAGAGGGAGCGATTGCGGGCCCTTACCGAGCTCCGTGCCCTGCTGGTGCGCCGACATGTCGTAGACGCCGCAGCTCAGCTGGCTCCGGGAACCCGCCTCTGTACGGCCCTTCCTCCTTCCTCCAGCTCCTGCTTCGCCCCACCCCTGCTTCGCCACGCCACGCCCCTCTTCCGCCAGGCCACGCCCATCTGGGGGCGGAACTACTGAACAGCCCCGGATGCCTGGAACGTGACTCCCTTGACTAAAGAGAAAATCGCACCGCCTAGCCTCCTCGGTCCTCTCCGCCAGGCGCGAAACTCCCGTACTAACTCCAGCAAATAAGGCTGCGAGAACTCGTCGTCAAATACTTCAGTTACCGACTGCACTGAACAAAAAGCATTTTGAAACTTTTCCCTGATTACGAAACAAGACAGGAGAAGCTCTTCCCAGTTACTGTTAGCAGAGCTCTGCGGCCCCACACCTGAAAGGGCATCGGTGGTCCCCGAACTTTTAAAAGGCCACCAAACTGCACGCCAGAGTCCCCCAAGTCCTGTGACTTCTAACCTAGGCTTCCTGAAGAGAAGCAGCTCTGTGGCCTGAGAAACAGGGGGCTTAGGAATGGGTCTCAGCTTTGCTCTGAAAGCGATTGTGACACTGGCCATAACTGCCTTTTTAAGCTTCGTTTTCCTCATCTGTAAGAAAGCACCTTGACAACATCTTGGAGCTCTAAAACTCTAATTCTGTGAATTTTTTTAGCCTAACTTTTTTTGACCTGGAGGTTTACGTTAACTGGAGTAACTCAGCACAGACTATTGATGAACTCCGTACTCACCATCAGAGATAGCTTCACTCTGATGAAAAAGGGAAAACTTAGTTACAGTTTGTTTACCATGAGCCAGTTACTAGGCTAGGTACTTTCAGAGAAATGATAGCAATGGAGTCTCAGAACAACCCTGCCAAGCATGTACTATATTCTCCATTGTTGTGCATAGAGACATAAAAGTTATGAACAGAGAGATCCTGTCGTAGTGGAAACTGCATGTATGCTCAGTCCTGTCCGACTCTTTCCAACCTTATGTATTGTAGCCAGCCAAGCTCCTCTGTCCATGGAATTTTCCAGGCAATAATATTGGAGTGGGTTGCCATTTCCTTTTCCAGGGAATCTTCCCCACCCACGTCTCTTGCGTTGCCTGCATTGGCAGGCAGATTCTTTACCAGCTGAGCCACCCGGCAAGACCAGTGGGAAGTGAGCAAATTTCAAATGGGTCCAATTCCCTAATACACCAGTAATTCCATCTAATGACTAGCTGATTCTAAGAATGTTCAGATCAGATCAGATCAGTCGCTCAGTCGTGTCCGACTCTTTGCGACCCCAGGAATCGCAGCACGCCAGGCCTCCCTGTTTATCACCAGCTCCCAGAGTTCACCCTGACTCACGTCCATCGAGTCAGTGATGCCATCCAGCCATCTCATCCTCTGTCGTCCCCTTCTCCTCTTGCCCCCAATCCCTCCCAGCATCATAGTCTTTTCCAATGAGTCAACTCTTCACATGAGGTGGCCAAAGTACTGGAGTTTCAGCTTTAGCATCATTCCTTCCAAAGAAATCCCAGGGCTGATCTCCTTCAGAATGGACTGGTTGGATCTCCTTGCAGTCCAAGGGACTCTCAAGAGTCTTCGCCAACACCACAGTTCAAAAGCATCAGTTCTTTGGCGCTCAGCCTTCTTCACAGTCCAACTCTCACATCCATACATGACCACTGGAAAAACCATAGCCTTAACTAGACGAACCTTTGTTGGCAAAGTAATGTCTCTGCTTTTGAATATGCTATCTAGGTTGGTCATAACTTTCCTTCCAAGGAGTAAGCGTCTTTTAATTTCATGGCTGCAGTCACCACCTGCAGTGATTT
>NW_011494962.1:6452680-6485811 GCF_000754665.1 Bison bison bison | reverse complement strand
CAGTCTGTTGTTCCATGTCCAGTTCTAACTGTTGCTTCCTAACCTGCATACAAATTTCTCAAGAGGCAGATCAGGTGGTCTGGTATTCCCATCTCTTGAAGAATTTTCCACAGTTGATTGTGATCCACACAGTCAAAGGCTTTGGCATAGTCAATAAAGCAGAAATAGATGTTTTTCTGGAACTCTCTTGCTTTTTCCATGATCCAGCGGATGTTGGCAATTTGATCTCTGGTTCCTCTGCCTTTTCTAAAACCAGCTTGAACATCAGGAAGTTCACGGTTCACATATTGCTGAAGCCTCGCTTGGAGAATTTTGAGCATTACTTTACTAGCGTGTGAGATGAGTGCAATTGTGTGGTAGTTTGAGCATTCTTTGGCATTGCCTTTCTTTGGGATTGGAATGAAAACTGACCTTTTCCAGTCCTGTGGCCACTGCTGAGTTTTAAATACAGATGATCAAAACAGATTTGACTTGCAAAGTTGTATGTGTGTAAAGCAGTAATACAATACACATTATGGCATATAGTAGGGGCTCAACAAGTGGAAGCTGTTAATGTTATTGTCAGCTTCACGCAGTAACTATAGGTTTCATAGGAAAAGTAATTCCAATCTTTTCCCTCTACATGGAACTGCCTCTCATCCTTGTCAGCCCAAAGCCATTGCTGAACATTTTGGATGTGTCTACATCCCATTCAGACATAAAAGAGCATTTTAAAAATTTTCTATTTATTTCATTTTTTGGTTGCCGTAGATCTGTATCATTGTCACCCTGCTTATTTAACTTATATGCAGAGTACATCATGAGAAACGCTGGGCTGGATGAAGCACAAGCTGGAATCAAGATTGCCAGGACAAATATCAATAACCTCAGATACGCAGATGACACCACCCTTATGGCAGAAAGTGAAGAAGAACTAAACAGCCTCTTGATGAAAGTGAAAGAGGAGAGTCAAGAAGTTGGCTTAAAGCTCAAAATTCAAAAAACTAAGATCACGGCAGCCAGTCCCATCACTTCATGGCAAATAAATGGGGAAACAATGGAAGACTTTCTTGTGGGGGGCTCCAAAATCACTGCAGATGGTGATTGCAGCCATGAAATTAAAAGATGCTTACTCCTTGGAAGGAAAGTTATGACCAACCTAGACAGCTTGTTAAAAAGCAGAGATATTACTTTGCCAACAAAGGTCCATCTAGTCAAGGCTATGGTTTTTCCAGTAGTCATGTATGGATGTGAGTTGGACTGCGAAGAAAGCTAAGCGCCGAAGAATTGATGGTTTTGAACTATGGTGTTGGAGAAGACTCTTGAGAGTCCCTTGGACTGCAAGGAGATCCAACCAGTCTATCCTAAGGGAGATCAGTTCTTAGTGTTCATTGGAAGGACTGATGTTGAAGCTGAAATCCAATACTTTGGCCACCTGATGTAAAGAGCTGACTCATTTGAAAAGACACTGATGCTGGGAAAGACTGAAGGCGGGAGGAGAAGGGGACGACAGAGGATGAGATGGTTGGATGGCATCACAGACTCAATGGACATGGGTTTGGGTAAACTCCAGGAGTTGGTGATGGACAGGAAGGCCAGGCGTGCTGCAGTCCATGGGGTCACAAGGAGTCAGACACAACTGAGCGACTGAATTGAACTGAACTGAGGTCTTCGTTGCTATGCATGGACTTTCTCTAGTTGTAGCAAGCAGGAGCTACTCTTCTTTCTGATATGCACACTTCTCATTGCACTGGCTTCTCTTGTTGCAGAGCACAAGCACGAGGCACACAGGCTTCAGTAGCTGCAGCACACAGCCTTCAGTATTTCTGGTGCATGGGCTTAGCTGTTCCATGGCCTATGGGATCTTCCCTGACCAGGGATCAAACCCATGTCTCCTACACTGGCAGGCAGATTCTTAACCACTAGACCACCAGGTAAGTCCTGTATAATAGTATTTTACCTATTTTTATCTTCACCCTGAAAGCCCGGAGCTGGCCTAGCACTCAAAGCTAGACCACTGCGTTCCCCAGTAGAATATAATACAGTTTTACAGAACACCAACATCAGCCAAGGCCACTGGACCCATGATAAATTAACAAAAACAAGATCACTTGTAATCATCAGTTCAGTGCAGTCGCACAGTTGTGTCCTACTCTTTGGGACCCCATGGACTGCAGCACGCTAGGCTTCCCTTTCCATCATCAACTCCCGGAGTTTACTCAAACTTATGTCCATTGAGTCATTGGTGCCATCCAACCATCTCATCCTCTGTCGTCCCCTTCTTCTCCTGCCTTCAATCTTTCCCAGCATCAGGGTCTTTTCAAATGAGTTGGTTCTTCACATCAGATAGCCAAAGTATTGGAGTTTCAGCTTCAGCATCTGTCCTGCCAATGAATATTCAGGACTGATTTCCTTTAGAATGGACTGGTACAATCTCCTTGCAGTCCAAGGGACTTTCAAGGTCTTCTCCAACACCACAGTTCAAAAGCATCAATTCTTCGGCACACAGCTTTCTTTATAGTCCAACTGTCACATCCACACATGACTACTGGTAAAACCATAACTTTGACTAGACAGACCTTTGTCAGTGAAGTAATGTCTCTGCTTTTTAACATGCTGTCTAGGTTGGTCATAGCTTTTCTTTCAAGGAGCAAGCGTCTTTTAATTTCATGGCTGCAGTCACCATCTGCAGTGATTTTGGAACCCCCAAAAATAGTCTGTCACTGTTTCCATTGTTTCCCCATCTATTTGCCATGAAGTGATGGGACCAGATGCCATGATTTTAGTTTTCTGAATGTAGCATTTTAAGCCAACTTTTTCACTCTCCTCTTTCACTTTCATCAAGAGGCTCTTCAGTTCTTCGTTTTCTGCCATAAGGTTGGTGTCATCTGGTATCTGAGTTATTGATATTTCTCCCAGCAATCTTGATTCCAGTTTGTGCTTCATGCAGCCTGGCATTTTGCATGATGTACTCTGTATATACGTTAAATAAGTTAAATAAGGGCAGGGAAACCCAGGGTGCTGCAGTCCATGGGGTCGCAAAGAGTCGGACATGACTGAGCAACTGAACTGAACTGAACTGAACCTGGAATTAATCTATACAGTTTGACTGTATCTTAAATTGGCAGCATTCAGAGACAGTGGGGATACAATGCAAAAAGTGAGATTTTAAAAATTGTGTATTTATTTATTTTTGGCTATTTTGGGTTTTCATGGCTGCATGGGCTTTTCTCTAGTTACAAAGAGTGGGGGCTACTCTCTAGCTGCCATGCATGGGTTTCTCATTGCAGTAACTCCTCTTGTTGTGGAGCACGGGCTCTAGGACGCACAGGCTTGAGCTGATGCGGCAAGTGGGCTCAGTAGTTTCAGCTCTCACATTTAGTTGCTGAGGCATATGGGATCTTCCCAGATCAGGGATCGAACCCATGTCTTCTGCATTGGCAGGTGGATTCTTTACCACTGGGCCAGCAGGGAACTGCAGGGTTTGTTTGTTTTCTCTAATGAGGAAATGTTGCTAAATTTCACTCTGTGGATTTCAGTTCTACATTTTTTGCCTTCTGAAACTAATAAAGTATCCATCCTTATGGTAAGGCCTCTCAGATCCGTGGGCCACCACTGCTATTTTGGACTCTCCCAAAAGATTTTTCCTAAAGAAGATTCTAGGCTTCACCACAGCCTTACTGAATCATAATCTCTAGGACCGTGAAATCTGTATTTTTTTTTAAAAAGTCCCTCAGATGATGTTTACGCAAGCTAAGTGCAAAGAATCACTGGCCTAGAGGCAGAGAGTAAACCATGCATGCTAATCTGGAGCTCTGGCCCAAACTGTCTTTTACAAGGGTAAAACTGTCTTTATTGTATTTTTACCCATGCAAATTTTGCATGCCATTCCTTTTTGTGGCTATGGGAATTTTTTTTTTTTTTGCTGCCCTGGGTCTCTGTTGCTGAGTGCAAACTTTTTGTAATTGCAGCAAGTGGGTGGGGCTCCTCTCTAGTTGCAGTGTGTGGGCTTCTTATCGCAGTGGCTTCTTTCACTCCAGAGCATGGGCTCTGGAGTACAGGCTCAGTGGTTGTGGTGCATGGGTTTAGTTGCCCCGAGGTGCGTGGGGTCTTCCAGGACCAAGAATCAAACCCATGTCCCTTGCACTGGTAGGCAAACTCCAATTATTGGACCACCAGGGAAATCCATGTTATGTTTTTTAATAAAAATTTCAAGTTGTCAGATAAATTACTTTTCTCCCAGTCCTCCCACCTCTGACTCCTTCAATTAAAATTAAAGCTCTAAGAATATGTTCCGTTTACCTTGAAACCTTTAGAACCTACCTGACCTGGGAGATAGGAGTAATCCAAATGTTAAGGGTCAAAGGGCATGAACTAGTTGTGTTTGCTTAGTCACACACGTAAGCCTAGTAGAATATTTGTTAGATGAATGATTATTTATTACGGTTTGTGCTACTTTCTTATAGTGCCCACTGTTTTAACAAGTCCAATATTCAACTGCAGTCTCCATGACTTCTTAGAGCAGTCATTCACTCATTCCTAAGGTAAAAATTCACTTAGACTGTGGATTGTCAATAGTGTTTCTAAATCAGATGGGGGAAACTAGAAACAGGGAGGGTTGGGAAAGAGTATGAATATTAGAATTGATAGATTTCAGAACTGTAGAGTGACTTCTAGAGCTTCTAATTCCTACTTCATGATGAAATAAGAAGAAATTCCCAGGTGGTCCACTGGTTAGGACTATGTTCTATCACTGCTGAGGGCCAAGGTTCAATCCTTGGTCAGAAAACTAAGATCCCACAAGCAGTGTGGCATGGCCTAAAATAAAAAAAATTATATTGTCTTTTTTATGAAGCTAAATTTATTCAGTTTAAGGAATAGCCCTTTATTCTGAGACTCTGCCCTTCACTACCAACTAGGATTTCAAAATGTCTTTTCTTTCATGAAGATTATGGTGGTAGGTGATGTTTTAATACTCACTTGGCAAAATTAGCAGCAGACCATTTTATCTTGTCACTGACATCCACTCCCCATCTTTTTCATCTGTTTTTCCAACAAATCCCAAAGTTAGAAGGGATCACTGATAGAATAAATACATAATACTGGGGCTTCCCAGGTGGCACAGCGGTAAAGAATCCTGCTACCAATGCAGGAGACACAGGTTTGATCCTTGGGTCAGGAAAATCCCCTGGAGGAGGAAATGGCAACTCATTCCAGTATTCTTGGCTGGGAAATCCAAGGACAGGCTGGGAGCCTGTCCTCTGTAGCCTGTCCAGGGCTAGTCCACGGGGTCACAAAGAGTCAGACACCACTGAGAAACTGAGCATGTACCAACTAGGTTATATTAAGTGCTTCCTACGAGTTAAGCCCTCTCCATCAATTATTTGATCTCTTCCCCCCTAGGTAAATCTATGTGTGAAAACTGTCATCTCCTTTTATAGATAAAGAAACTGAGGCTCAAAGAGATTAGTCTATAATTGATAGAAGATGATTCAAACCCAGGCAGTATAACTCACAGAAACATACTTACTGTTCCTACTATTTCTCTGAAGCCAAACTCATTAGACAAGTCATTTAACCTCTGAAATGAAGTTTCCCGTATGCATAATGGAGATATTACCTATCTCATGGGTTTATTGGAGAAATTAAACAGTAACAATATTTTAAAACTTAAGCGGAAAATCTAACATAAGGCACTTTAAATAAATACTATTTCCACACACATCTGTGAAACCAGTTGTTTCCACTTGACCAAGTTCCATTCTCTCATTAATTACATAAAGTGGTTCAGCCTATAAAGTACTGTTACTGTCCATTAGCTGTCATTTAGATGCATACTTCGGCCTTGTTTACTCAAGTAGATTGGTTAGATGTCTCATTTGTTTCTTCAGGAACTCTATTGATTTTAAACTCACACTTGTCTAGGTGATACTATGTCACACTGGCAATTGTGCACTCTTATAGCTCAGCAAAGCTAGGCCTATCTGAGAATGTTTATGTTCCAGCAATTCTTTTCCTTCAGGAATCTCCCCTAGGGTTCAGTAACACATAGTAATCCAACAGAATCACTGTCTGAAAATATTCAGGTGTGGAACATAAGGGTCCTAATAAAGAAATATTTTCCCTTGGTCTGCATTTTCAATTCACCATTTTATTGTTGCTCTGTCCTGAAAAGTTACATGCATTTGCCTCCACCTGGGTCTCAAAGAGGAACAGGCAGCTAAGTTAATAATTCCACTGAATTTGAACTATTAAAAAACGTAATCTGTAAATTATTTTGTAGCCATTAAAATGAATGTGTTGCGACTACCCTGGCAGTTCAGTGGGTAAGACTCTGAGTTTCCAGTGCAACGGGCTCAGGTTCTAGCCCTGGTCAGAGAACTAAGATAACACATATTGTGTGGCCAAAAAAAAAAAAATGTGTTTAACTTTATTGACTGACATGAAATATTCTTGAGAATTGACTGTACTCAATCCTGGTTTCTTAGAAAAAATCTTCTAAATGACACTAAAACTGATAAGCAATGATGTACAGGGTAAATTATTAAAAATTATGCAGGATTTGAGCTATAATGCAATTAGGATGTGGAGAGGAAGCCGCAGAGAAGAATGGAATGGGAAGCAGAGTGGCGATGGGGAGACTCTTATCAAACAAGCTGAAATCCTTGTAGGTGATTGAATCTCAGGTCAGCTGAAGCTATACATGAACTCACTGGAGAGAGGCATGTGCTTTGGATAGGTGACTGCCATATCCTATCTATCAGTGGATAGAAAGGTCTGCTCCATGGAGGGCAGGTGAAAAATCATCTCCCTGGTCTGGTGTGATTTGATGCTTGTTTAGGGACTTATTTCAACATCTACGAGAGCACTTCCAACATACCAGCCACCTTTCTAAGCAAAGCAGAATTGGTGAAGACAAAAAAATAGACAAGATTATTTCAGGTAGCAGGAAGATTAAATAGGACAAAATAGCAAGTGACGAGGACTTGACACCTGAATCACAAGAAAGGGCCAGCCATTAAATATTTAAGTAAGAGTGGCCCAAGTAGCAGAAATAGCAAGCAAGCCAAGTCAAAGGCCTTGTGAGGGACTTTCCTGGTGGTCCAGTAGTGAAGACTTCACCTTCCAATGCAGGGAAGGGGGTGCAGGTTCAATTCATGATTGGGAAGCGAGAATTCCACATGCCTTGTGGTCAAAAAATCAAAGCATAAAGCAGAAGCAATATTGTAACATATCCAATAAAGACTTTAAAAATGATCCAACATCAAAAACAAAAATCTTGGCAAAAAAAAGGGGGGGGGGTTGAGAAATGAAGCCACTATGGCTAAAGCAAGTACAAACAAGGGAAAAAATGAAGTCACAGATGGCAGCAGTCAGAAAATAGTAAAAATATGGTATAATAGGAAGATACTATGGATTTAAACAAGACAGTCACTCAGCCTCTTCAAATTCTCAAGTAATTAGCTTTACTGTGTAGAGGACGGGTAGGATGAGGGCGAGGTGAGGGAGTAGGGATAAAAGGGGAACAGTCAGGCACTAGAACAGTCCACATGGGAATAGCCTGGCCTAGCGTGGTAATAGTGGAGATGAGGCAAGTAGACTCACAAGAACCCACAGGACTTACACAGAGACTAACAGACTCAAGGACTATATGTCTTTCAGCTTGAAAAAGTATTAGGCAGTGCCCATGAGTGGAATGGGTAACAGGTTGAGGGGAAATAGGTTTGGTTGAGAAATTAAGATTTGTTTTCCACAGGTAAACCTGAGATACTTACTAACGTGGAGCAGCAACTGTGACATTAAATACTGGCACTCAGGGCCGCAGGTGGGATATAGGAATTTGAAAGATTTCAGAAGATACTGAATCCTACATTTTCTCTTTGGAGACCAGAGCTAGAAAGTACAGACCAGACCTGAGGTCAAGCATAAAAGGAGGAGCTGGCAGATACAGAAGCAGTCAAAAAGATGTAAGGAAAATCACAAGTGTGACAGAAGTTTCACAAAGTAAAAAAAAAAAACCTTCAAAAACAAGTAAGACAACTGAATGTTGCTAAAGGTTTAGTTATGGGGGCTTCCCAGGTGGCTGTGGTAAAGAATCTGCCTGCCAATGCAGGAGATGCGGGATCGAGCCCTGGATCGGGAGGATCCCCTGGAGAAAGAAATGGCAACCCATTCCAGTATTCTTGCCTGGGAAATCCCACGGCCAGAGGAGCCTGGAAGGCTACAGCCCATAGGGTCAACAAAGAGTCTGACATGACTGAGCGACTAAATAGCAGCAGCAAAGCTTTCATTAAGATCAAAACAGAAAGTAACCACTGAGTTAGAAACATGCAGGACACTGGAGGCTTTGACAGATACAATTTTAAAATACAAACTTGAACTTTTTGCCAAAATAAATTCTACTACAGGGTTCTACCATTATAAAGTGTGGTAAGCAGAGTAATGGCCCACTGAAGATGTCCATTTCCTAACCTTTGGAACTTTCTGTTTCTTACATGCCAAAAGGGACTTTGCAGCTGGGATTAAGAATCTTGAACTGACATGGGCCCAGTGTAATCACAAATGTCTTTGCCATGAAAGAGGGCTGCAGGAGACTCAGAGATTTGAAGATGCTGCGTTGTTGGCTTTGACGATGGAGGAAGGGACCATGAACCAAGCAATGCCGGGGGCCTCTGGAAGCTGGAAAAAGCAAGCAGATTCTCTCCTACCAGAAGGAACACAGTTCTGCCAACACTTGCCAACATCAGCTCAGTAAGACTCATTTCAACCTTCTGATGGCCTCGACCATCAGGTGAGTTTGTGCTGTTTCAAGCCACAAACCTGTGATGTTTGTTACTGCAGCAATAGAAAACCAAGACACAAAGGATACCAAACACTGGCTGTTCCCCCAGCCTGCCAGGTGGCTTGTATACTTAGCATGTCCAAGGCCACCAAGAAAAACAAGGGTACCCCTCAGAGCTAGTCAAGTCCCTAAAAACATATCCTCTGTTGTTAAAACGAAAGTAGCTAATGATCAACTCTATTAATCTGGCAAAAGCTAAAACCTACAATGACTCAACTGGATGATCAGAATCTAATAACCTAAGAACTTGACAGTTTATACAATACAATCAACCAGAGATCTGACCAACATGAACACTGTAATTACACAAGTATAAGCTATGGTATGAGAGTTCCAAGGCCCGAAATTCAACTTAAAACTTTTTTTAACTGGAGGATATTGGCTTTACAATGTTGTGTTGGTTTCTGCCGTACAACATTAATCAGTCACAAGTATACATATATCCCCTCCCTCCCACCTTCCCATTCCACCCCTCTAGGTCATCAGAACACCGACATGAGAGCTGAGTTCCCAGAACTATACAGTAACTTCCTGCTAGCTATCTACTTTACATATGGTAATGCACATTTCCATGCTACTCTGTCAGTTCATCCCACCCTCTCATTCCCCTAAAGCATCCGCAAATTTGTTCTGTCTGGTCTCTATTCTTGCCCTACAAATAGGTTCATCAGTACCATTTTTCCAGATTCCATATATATGCATTAATATACGATGTTTTTCTTACTTCACTTTGAATATAACAGGCTCTAGAGTCATCCACTTCACTAGCACTGACTCAAATTCATTCCTTCTTATGGCTGAGTAATATTCCATTGAATGTATGTACAGCTTTTTCTTGATCTATTCATCTGTTGATGGACACCTAGGCTGCTTCCATGCTTAAACTTTTAGAGATTTCAAGCTATCTGCCACCCAGGGATGGTAATAAAGGGCCTTTAGACCTTTAGGAAACCTGCTGCTGCTAAGTCGCTTCAGTCGTGTCCGACTGTGCGACCCCAGAGACGGCAGCCCACCAGGCTCTCCCATCCCTGGGATTCTCCAGGTAAGAACGCTGGAGTGGGTTGCCATTTCCAGAAGAAATTCTCTTTGGTCATGAACTTCACAAATTACCAGTCAATTTCAAAATTCCAGTCTGGTGCATATAAAGCTCAGCTTTATTTACAGTAAGTCAGAGTATGATTAGAATCTGTGGTACACTGAGAATACTGCTGCTGCAAAGGATCAGGCATGTGGCAAGCTGATGAGAAAATACACCCTCCTCCAACCTCCCCCACCCAGGCGACCCTGTGTGGACCATCAGTTGACTTTCCGCAACACACCTCTCTCGAACCTCTAAGGCAGTCACAGCCTACTGTGCTTTCTTCCAGTTACCAGAAATCCTCAAAGACTTATTTTGGGGTTGGTTATTCTTTTAAGGAAAGTTATCAAGGATCAGTCACAAGATAAACAAAGAGAGAAAAAGCAATTAGGCAGATATTATTCATTTGTCAGAAGTATTTCCAAACAAGTTCAGTAGTCCTCCCATATTATTAAAAAATAAATGTATCACAAATCTAAACTCAGTTGATCCATTTTATTAGAAGGTTGGTAAAAGGGCTTCTGGACTGTCACCTGAACTTAAAATGGTAGTGAAACAAACAATGCAGGACTACAATTCTCCCCCATTTTTATAAAATCTCTTCTACCTGTATATATACACGCAAAGGTATACTAACGTGCAGTGATCAATTTTAACAGATTTTAGGGGTTACTGGGATTTTGCGTGCTTTTTCTATCTTTCTGCTAATTCTTAACTTTTTTCTTCTTATAATAAGTACCTATCATTTAAATAAGTCATTTTTATTTTTCTGAAAGTTTTCTTAAAAGGCAGTTCAAGCATTTCTGTCCAATCTAGCAGGGAGAAAGGTATATAAAACTCTACCAAAGCACATGAAGACTTCAAAAATTCAGTGCAAGTAACTGAATTTCAAAATCAGGAAACAATTTCTGTTCACTACAGATTCTTTACCTGGGTGGTCTCTTGATATGATACAGAAAAACTTTCTGGCCATTTCCATTTATAAAACTACAATCTATGGGGACTTCCTCAGGGGTCCAGTGGCTAAGACTCCACACTCCCAATGCAGGGGGCCCGGGTTCAATCCCCGGTCAGGAAACTAGATCCCACGTGCTACAACTAGGAGCCTGCATTTGCAACTGAAAAAATGATCCCAAGTGCCACAGCCAAGACCTGGCACAGCCAAAACATCCCAACTACTCAAATTTATCAACTTCCCCAAGAAACACACACAGCATTGTTTTAGAGCCATTTTATTGAGACAACTAAAAACAATTAGATGTTCAGAAGCAGTGTACAATAAAAGAGAAATCAAACTGTTACTTTATCATGTATTCCCTCTTCTTTATAACTAAAGCAAAAAAAAAAAAAAACCAGCTTTCTGCTTTTAAGGGAAAAGTCAGAAAAATAGGCCAATATATTTTCCCTCTTCATAATAACATAAACAGCTACAAGAAATCTAATTGTAATAAGAGAAATTGGATGTTGGCTTACACATATTCATTAAAAAGACAACAGATCATCACATTATAAGAGCATAACTCCACCTGCTTTTAGCGGATACTCTTGTGTTCTCATTCATAGGTATCACCAAGTAGGTTAGTTCCAGCACTGGAGCTAATTCATATTCCTCATTATTTACCGCTCATGTTGCTGTAAGCAGAGAGTAACTCTGAAGGCTGACGCTCTTCTCCGCTTGTTTTAGTCCATTAAGTTGTGTACTGTCTGTGGCATTTGCCTGATGCTCAGGCCTTAACTTCAGGAGTTGAACTATAGATGGAATCTGAATTCTCTGAAGCAATTTCTTCTACAATTCAAAAACAGGAAGTCACATTAGTCGACTTAAGGAAGGGAAGAACCACTCTATATTTCTGTGAGTTAAGGAATAAATGAAAAAGTTTTTCAAGTGTGCTGGTGAGGGGAAGCAAAAGAGAACAGTGCACAAGCCACGAACGATGAACCCAGGCCACTAAGAAGCAGTGAGGAAAGACTTGACCATTTCCCAGCAAGCTCTTCTACTCCAGGGGGGCTCTCGTTTGGGCTACATTTTCAGTGACTTCAACTGTCTAGTAGACACTGAATTAAAGTCAGATTTTTGAAGATCTGGCTCCCTTTTATTGATTTGAATTTCAATCAATATTATATTTGATCAGAGCACATTACAATTTATAATTCTATATTTGGGAAAGAGCACTTGGTGCTTAACAAGTGTTAAGTAAAAATTACAACTACAACCGTCTACTTTAGCATCTGCCTCCTAAGTCAAACTCTAAGATCTTTAAGAGTAACCATATCAGTCATCTCCATGACACATCTCCGTGGCTAGTACCATGCAGTAAGTATTTAAAATGATTTATCTTTTATGTATTTACATGTATATATAAATATACATATATTTAAACTTCCTATAAGTATACGCTTACATTAAATACATTTTGTCAATGAGTTAACTAATACCTCAATTTTCCATCCTCCAGGACCCTATAGAAGTTAAATGTTAGTATTTACCTAGCTCCTCTTCCGCTGTCTCTGGAAAATTGATCTTGGGCTTTGCCAGCTCACCACTATCTTCTTCTATGAAAAGAAGAGCAATGATGAGTACATGAATTACAATGTCATGAGCAAGTTCTAGTATTTTAACAACTAAGAAGAGTACACCAAGACTATGGCAAGCAATAAACTACAAAACACCTTTTTTAATAACTGTAATTCTAAAATAGTATATCTTTCAGATTCAGACTTTTACACCCAAACTATAACTACTTGGGATCAATAACAATATTTTTATTAAAAACATGTCTAAATGTACTAGTAAGGATCAATAAGTAGTATTATTCAGAGATTAATGGATGATTTATTCATCAGGCTACTCTTTGCTTAAACCTTATTCTAAAGAAGACAGAAACAGAGACAGAATCAATAATGAAAAATGATACAAAATTATGAATAAAAATTCTTACCAGGAAGCACACATTTCCAAAGGCCATATGTTTTTCCAACCACAGTTTGCCACAGTCTCAATGTTCCATCTTCAGAACCACTGGCATAGAGTTCTCCATCAGGACTAAACCTCACACAGTGAATAGGACCAAAGTGTCCTTTGTAGGATTCTGAGAAAGAGAAGGGGTATTAGATAATTTAATACTTAAATAGGACATTAAGTATTGATACACTAGAGAAGATGTGAAATTCCTGAGGGCAAAGTCAAAGAACTATACCGAATTAAAACTAAAGTGATTCTCATCATAAACAAAACAAAAAAACAAGACTTCATGTTCCAATAAAGATAAAGGAGACTTCCATGATGGTCCAGTGCTTAAGAATCCTGCCTGCGAAAAGCAGAGGATGTGAGTTTGATGCCTGGTCTGGGAAGATTCCACATGCAGCAGGGCACCTAAGCTGTGTGTCTCAATTACTGAGCCAAAGCCCTAGGGCCCACAAGCCACAACTACTGAGACTGTATCCTGGAAGGAGAGAGATCAGTATGAGAAGCCCAAGCACCGCAACCAGAGAAGAGCCCCTGCTTGTCACAACTAGATGAAAAGGCTGCACACAGCACAGCCAAAAACAATACATTTTAAACAGACATCTAGAAATCTCTTTTCAAATAAACCAAAAAAAAAGATAAAGAAAGGGAGGTAAATGACACCCCACCTTCAAGTCTACGGAAAGCAAGTCTAAAGTTTATCAATTCAATCCCCATTTTCAAATCCTAAACTCACTATTTACCAGGGAAGCAATTCTTACTATGACTACAGAGAACCACCAGATGGAGCTCTTTTACACACTCTGCCTCTCATACTCTCCTATCACAGACTATGAAGATAAAGGATCAATACCTATCCTATATAGAGTTTAATGAGAAAATGTACACATTAGTAGTGGTGTTATTCTGTTTAAGGCATATCCTTATTTCCGAACTTTTTTCACTTACTTTCTAATGCCTCATCACCTTACCAGTTTTCGAAACTGTTTATTAGACCAATGTTCTTATTCCGGAGAAGGCAATGGCACCCCAATCCAGTACTCTTGCCTGGAAAATCCCATGGACAGAGGAGCCTGGTGGGCTGCAGTCTGTGGGGTCGCTAAAAGTCGGACACGACTGAACTACTTCACTTTCACTTTTCACTTTCATGCATTGGAGAAGGAAATGGCAACCCACTTCAGTGTTTTTGCCTGGAGAATCCCACGGACGGGGCAGCCTGGTAGGCTGCCATCTATGGGGTCGCACAGAGTCGGACACGACTGAAGTCACTTAGCAGCAGTGGCAGCAGTTCTTATTCTGTCTCCATGTCCTCTCAATTCAAAGACATTCATGCACTAGCTTCTCTCAGGGAATACCATAACTGTGTTACCATGAATATAAAAAATTATCATAAGAGTAGAAAGAATTTGAGATTTTGAAATAAGAATGTCTGCGTCCAAGGTTCTATATTCACGAATTGCAACCTCAGATACCAGCAAATAATTTACTTTCTCTTCTTCAGAAAATAAAACATGTGGCCAAACATCTAAAACTTGAAAAGTGACATTAAATAAAAACAATGGGAAAGAATCTCTATTTAAGTCACTTAATATTCAACCAGTAAATTATGAACACTGAACAATTAAAATAGATTCTATTTAGTGTATTCACTGAGGTTATATTTACCCAACACAATCCATCAGTTTTCCCAAAGAAACAAAACAAAATTGTGTTTTATTCTCTGTGTACAATTCTAACAAGCTTAAGTTCATTATAAAGCAGGATAGCTAGAAACCAAGTGAGTGAAGTGCAGTGCAGTGCAGTGAGTCGTGTCCGACTCTTTTCGACCCCTCTTTACCACGCTCCTCCATCCGTGGGATTTTCCAGGCAAGAGTACTGGAGTGGGTTGCCATTTCCTTCTCCAGAGGATCTTCCCAACCCAGGGATAGAACCCAACTCTCCTGCATTATACGCAGACGCTTTACCAACTGAGCCACAAGGGAAGTCCTAGAAACCAAGTAGGAGCTAAAAAACATTGGCTAACTAAGGTGTTAATCACTGAAACCTAACCTTTGATCAAGGTACCTATATAATCTTAAGAAAAAAAAAAAAGACAACTTACCTAATTCTTCTCCACTATTATAATCATACTTATAAAGTTTAAAATCTTCACCACCTGCAACAACAAATTCTTTCTCAGGATGAAGAGATGCAGAATTGATGGTTGCAGGAGCTTCAAAGGATTTAATTGGGTCCAAACTAGAAAAAAAATTAAACAACATTTATAAGTTTTGAATATTTCATAAATAACATGAGGAAATGTTACATTTAAAATGTTCCTAAATTCTAAAACTTAAGGAATAATACAATATCCAGTTATTCAAACGTACTGACATATGTGAGGGGGACAGAGGAGCGTGGCAGGCTACAGTCCACAGGGTCGAAGAGAGTCAGACACGACGCAGTGACTGAACAACAAAGTGCTGCTAAAAAAACAAACCCCTCTAGGTGTGGAAATAAGGGAACGCTTATACACTGTTGGTGGGAATGTAAGTTGGTAAAGCCATTATGAAAAATAGTATGGAGGTTCCTCAAAAAGCTAAAAATACAGTTGCCATTATGATCCAGCAATCCCACTCCTGGGCATGTATCCACACAAAACTATAATTCAAAAAGATACAGGCATCCCTATGTTCATAGCATCACTGTTTACAACAGCCAAGACTTGGAAACTAAATGGTCACCGATGGACGGATAATGAAGATGTGGTACATACATACAAAATACTACTCAACCATAAAAATGAATAATGTCACTTGCAGCAACACAGGTGGAACTTATACTAAGTGAAGTAAGTCAGAAAAAGACAAATGTCATAAGACGTCACAAATGTGGAACTTAAAATATGACACAAACGAACTTATCTACAGAACAGACCCACAGGCAGAATGGACTCATGGTTGCCAAGGGATGGGGTAGGGGTAGAGTGGGAGTCTGGAGTCAGCAGATGCAAATCATTATACAGAGAATGGGTGAACTAGGCCCTACTGTACAGCAGAGAGAAATATACTCAATATCCTGTGATAAATCTTTAATGGAAAAGAATATAAAAAAGAATGTATATGTATGACTGAATCACTTTGCTGTAAAGTAGAAATTAAGTCTTATAAGTCAACTATAATTTTTAAAAGAGGAAAAACAACAAACAAAAACACATATAAATAATATTAGGGGGAAAAAAAAACAAAACAGAAGCCTACTATGCCCAAGCGAAATTCACACCCAAAATACACAGCCCCTTCCATAGAGGGATATCCATTTTGTGCAGTGAATGCCTTCCTGGAAATGATTAGGTTGGTTAATGAAAACAGTATGGCTAATGTACTAGGATTTTTACTTTGAAAAAAAAAAAAAATTTAACTCTGCATTATTTAATTTTTCCAGGACAAACATACTTGGTAAATAGAAGAAGTTTTTACAGCAAGTAATTAACTAATATAAAGGATTATTTGTATACTATTTTCAGCTGCTGAGAACTTTTAACTTTCTGCAAAGGAAAAAGCTTTAATGCTGTGAAATATAAAACTGCTCAAAATGACTCAGTTTTTAATTATCAGGCTATAAGATAATAACTAAATCTGAGACTATAGCTACGTAATAAAAATCAATGCGTTAACAGCAACTTCCCCTGAACATCAATGAGTTTGGGCATCAGCTCTTTTCCAGTCTAACCCTAAAAACCCTGAAAGGCTTCCAACACAAAACATTAGAGCATTTCAACTCGGAAATGCTGCCATCCTACTCCCATCATCACACACTACAAAGCATGAAAATCAAAGTCATGACTTACACAGATCACTGAATAACAACTTTCTGGCTTAAATGGCAGAATATTTAATAGGCCAGCAAACCTCCACCACCACCACTTCAGGCAAGGTTCTATAGCAGGGCTGCACGCTGCCCAAGTCCAGAAGCAACCAATGAACTCAGCTGCACAATTTAATGGTTTTGGGCAATAACATTCCATTATCAATCCACTCTGTGTGTGTGTGTGTGTGTGTGTGTGTGCGAACTCTCTAGCATTCTTAATTGCTCATCTCCATCTTGATTGCCTTCTCATTTCTTCAGCTGTTCAGTGAAGCTCAGCTCTGCAAGTGGCCCTTTACAGAGAAAAGGTCAGGACTGCTGGTCAGAATATAATGTGGTACATTCTTTATGGAAATCAAATATGTGGTATGTACACTAAGAACTTTAAACACATGCCTACCCTCTGTTTTGTTTATTTAAACTAGTTTTTTCAGGGGTTCCGTTTTTACTCCTCAATAGATTTTCTGTATTTCTCACATGCTTCTTCACCCATCAGTTCATTTAATTCTGAAGAGTTACTCAGTGTGGCCATCATCTTCATAACAAGATCTGTTGACAAGTCCTGGCTTTTCTGCAAGAGCTTCACTAATTTCACTTACTTCTCCTGAGAGAGGAGAACAGAGCTCACTAGTAGTTTTCACACTTTCCAAAGCACCTGCTCATCTTGTCTGTTCAACCTTGTTCCAACTTCAGGCAGACTAAACATCTCCCAAAGATTCCTGTGAAAAATTGTTGATCCCAACTATTCCAACACCATCTTCTGTTGTTATCCCCTCATGTTCCTCTGTGATTTTACCCACCCGAGAGAGGTGCAGTATGTGGGAAGCACTTGTCCAGGGCCAGGATGGGCAGGCAGGGGAAGGTGACAAAGCTGCACACAGGCTGCAGACTGCGCCAGCCGTGACACTCCTGACCTCTGAACTGGTAACTCTACTGACAGGATTCTCTTGTGAAGAAACATGCAAGAGATGTGATCATAAATCTCACTGCACAGTTAAAACAGGGGAACTAATGTGTGACATGGTAGACTCTATAATGCCTCCCTGGTGGTTCAGATGGTAAAGAATCTGACTGCAATGCGGGAGACCTACGTTCGATTCCTGGGCTGGGAAGATCCCCTGGAGAATGGAACAGCTACCCACTCCAGTATTCTGGCTTGGAGAATTCCAAGGACTGTACAGTCCACAGGGTTGCAAAGAGTCTGACACGACTGAGTGACTTTCACGCACTCACTCAGACTCTATAATAATACACCTAGTAAAAATGTTTCCAAAGAATTTTAATGGCTAAGAGGATCTTAGAATAAAAAAATGAAAATTATACTTATTAGGATCCTAGTAACTAAAGAAAAAAACACATACAAACACATACTCCCCCCAAAGAAAAAAAGACTAGCAAAAAACACAGCTACCAGTAACTTTCTGGTTCTATGGCTATAGGATTATACCCAAGTTTTTAAAAATTTTATTTTCTAAATTTCCAACGTAAGCATTTAATATATTTATAATCATAAAAATTAAGTCTACTTTTAAAGAATTCATTAAATCTATGCCCTATTTGGAAACAAAAAGAAAAATCACTAATTTTTCTGTAATTTTAAAGTGAAATGGCAGAATCAAGATTACAGAGGTTTTAGAGTAATGAATAATATAAATTATAGCATCAATCTAGGGATCTTTAAAGAAAAATATACATTAAAAATTGTTAAATTTTACCAATAAATGTCCCAAACACCTGGAAATTAATTTGATTAATTCTTCTGATTAAAGTCTACCAAATTTTCAAAAAACTCACTATTATTAGGTATGGAAACAATCTTCCTCCATATTATGTCACATAGGCCAAGATTTGCCTTTAAAAGCATTAAATACCTTAGTACACGCCTTGCAAATGTTAAGTACACTAAACTGCCCCTTTGTTACCAGAAAAGAAAATGAAGATACTCCTCAGACATACCTTACTGCACTATGAAAAGCAATAGATCGTCCATAAGTTATTACCAAAATCTCTCCCTCAGGAATGTATTCCATACTGCTAACGGACATATTAAAATTTAGAGATTTCACTTCCGTCATAGTAGCATGATCCCAAAGGCTGCATAAAAAAGAAAAGAAGGTGGTATTTACTCACTTAAGAAAAATACTTACAGCTTAAATTACAACTGCAGATTAACCAATGAAAAAATAACCACAACTGTAGTAAAACAACCTCCATTCCAACTCACAAATTACAGATGATACTGAGAAATGTGGCTTTGGCATAAAACATCAAATTATTTGGTATCTTGTTGGTAAAGTCAAAACTAATACTTTAAATATACCTCCCAAATGCTTATGCTATTAAGATACATCTCCTAATCTAATCAATTTCAACACTGCTTTAAATAATGGTTCTTACGCTCTAACACCCTATGGCCAGCCAGTCCACTCACCCAGGTTAAGAGCACCTGCTTATAAAGATGTCAACAGTTTTAATTAAGTCTTGTGAATCCCACTCTATGTTTATAACAGACAGCTCCAAAAAAATGTGACGCAGATGCAGCCACAGTTGTAATGTTCAGACACAATTCTTCCTACATGATAGTTATAGGAAACTTAACTATAAGCTCCAAGGTCAAACATGTTTTCAACTTTAAATTATTAAAGAAAAATTACTCACCGAACAGTTTTATCATCCGCTGAAAGGATCTGTTTATCCTCACTGCACCACAAAGCCTTTTTAATACCAGAGGTGTGACCACTGATTTCCTTAGGTTCTTCAGATAAAACAATTTAAAATACAATTGTTAATACACTTGCTACGTCTGGGCAAAAGCAGATGTTGCAGGCAATACCATTCAACACAACTTTAACTTTGGGCAAACCACTTAACCTTTTGAAGGCTACATTTCTTCACTGGTAAACTGGGATTAACAATAGTTATTACACCTCAGAGTTTAACAATCGAAACATTTAAAGTTGCTCCCCCCGCCCTGCACCATCACTTAAAAGAAAAAGTTACTACAGGTATCGTACATTAAATTCCCCGAAGGGACAATCTCTATTCCCAAAGTTTTGTGTGTGGGAATTTGGAGGCTGGCCAGTGGTGGACAGGTCCAAAGAGACAACACTAGACCAGTACTATGATCCCAACTCACTCTTCGGCTGCATGATGTTTGTGTGAATAGCAAGAACTGAATGCAAAACGCAGACAGACACTGCTACCAGACACAGATGAACACCGTGCACACGTTACAGCAGCCATCCCCTGCAGTTTCTCATCTGGTGTCTGATGGGTAAAAGCTCTTCTTTCTAATGCGAGACAGTGGAAGAGTCACTTTCAAAGGCAGCTTTGAGAAAGGGAAAAGAAGACAAAAGCTAACTGCCTGAGCTTTGAACTATCTTGCTGAGTCAGAAGGTACACTGATTTGGTGAGGTCAGAGTAGTCTGCTGTTTCTGCATAAAGTTATTAATTCCCAGGTACCAAAGGAGACTAAAGATAAATGCAGTTTGTTTCCTCACCTTAGAAATACCTTTAGAAAAGGTATCTCGAGGATAACTGCTTAACTTCCAACGTAACTTTGACTTTGTTATAAACTTCTAAAGCTTACTGACTTATGAATAAACTATGCCCACAACACAAAATTTAAGAACCCAATTAATATATAATAAATAAAACTTTTTCTCATATTTTAGTTGCTTTTAAAATATGCAGCATGTGATTAGGAAAGCACTGAAATACTGTAAAATGGAGATGATGATCTGGACTAGGGAAGAAAATGTATCTCTTACAACTTCTGTGCACTGAGAGAATTTATAGAGGAAATGTCAGATTTCACCATCCAATTATTAAAAATGTGTATACCACAAACCTTACTAACAAAATGTAAAAGCAAATGACAAATTAGAATAAATTTTAAAACCAGTAATAGAATGAACAGGTGCTTTATTAGTCCACAAAAGTAAATTAAAATGGTATTCGACAGAATTTTAACCTCATGAATTATTTTTCAAGTTCCCATTAATAAAAATTTTTCTATTAAACTGGCAGAGATAAAGCTAGTTAGTGTTTGCTAGAATAGGTTGGCTATAGGTACATTTTTATACTTCACTGGTGGCCTCTTTGGTAATATCTATTTATGGCTTCCAAGTATATCTCCTTTTTGTCCCAACAATTCTATTTCTATGTAGATATGCTACAGAAACAATTGTGGAATATTTGCAACTATAAGGATGTTTAGCCTAACACTGCTTATAATCTTGAAAATTTGTAAATAGCCCAAGTAGACCATAAGAGGAGATTGGTTAGTTCACTTATCCATAGAATGGAAAGTCATATAGTCATTAGAAAGAATGAATATAGAGTATTCAAAGACATGAAAAAATTACTACAGATTTTCAGCATTCTTCTGAATAGCTGATATACCCATGTGGTTCAAAAATCTAAGTATGTATATACATTGAGAATTCTTACCCTTCTCACCTTCTACAGATAATAACCACTCCTTCTAACCAAAAAGCAGTTAACACTGTTATGTGCCTTTTAAGACTTAGTGTCATAATAAAAGTTTATCAGGATATATTTTTTTCTTTAAATAGTGTAAAAAAAAAAAATCCATTAAAAAAAAACTGCATTAAAAAAAAAGAAAAAAGACTGGAAAAACATGAACCAAAAACGAAAGACATTAATTAATAATACTGGATGATAAGACTTTCCTGGTGGTCCAGTGGTCAAGCTTCCAATACAGGGGGTGTGAGTTTGATCCCTGGTCAGGGGAATAAAAGACCCCACATGACGGAGGTGGGGAACGGACTGGATGGTAGATTAAAATTTAATTTTTTCTTTGTGACTACATTTTCCTAATTTGAGTATTGAACATGAATTCCTTTAATCAGGAAAAGTTATTTAAATTAAAAGAAAACAAAACCACAAATACATATGAATTAAAATTACCTGCTTCAGGTTTGTTCAAGTCATATATGCGTAACAGTTTATCCTGTCCCCCAGTTAACAAGTAATTACTATCCTGAAAACACATACAAGTAAAATGGTATTAGATTAACTACTTTAATAGTTATATCTCTTTGCAGCTTCTTCAACACTACATAAAATGCAAATAAAGCTCACAGAGATCACAAAGAGATGCACACAGATCAATTATTCCTGAGAAAATACTATAGAGCATTTATCTTTCTCATAATTGCCAAATCCTGTAAGCTTCCCAGTTCAAATGTCACACCACCAACCACATGGCTTCTCTCAGCTGGCTCTGATCCCGCTGCCTACTGAGTAGCATGACTGTGATGATCTCAAATTTATTCTCTCCCTTCTAAGTCACTGGGAAACATTACTTGGGTTTTTCAGATGTTTGTTACTATTGTTGATATAAGAGTTCCAGGGTTCTTAAAAATCTCATAGGATCAACCAAGAAAAAATACAGTTGACTTAAACAACTCAGGGATTAAGGCACCACCCTCCACACAGTGGAAGATCCACATTATCAGTTACAGCCAGTCCTCTATATATGTGGTCCGCCCCCCACTCAGTTCCCCCATGTCCAAAGATTCAACCAACTACCGCCTGTGAAATACTGCAGAATTTACCACTGAAGAAGATTCATGTTAAGTGGACCCGTACAGTTCAAACTGTCATTCAAGAGTTAACTGTAAAGGTGTATAGTTTAATCTAAAGTCAAATCAAATGTAACCAGCATACACAAAATACACCCCCACAAAACCAAACATGAACTAAATACAAACCAATCAAATATAAAACCACAGACATATCCTATAATAACAGCAATATAACTCCCTAAAACAAATTCCACTTTCTAATACCTGCGTAAAATCCACCGTCTTGACAATGTGTTTATGAGCCAGGGTCATCAATTCATCTCCTGAGACGGCATCCCATACTTTGCTAAAAGTAAAACATAAAAAAGTAGAAGACAAACATGGTAATTTTGATAATTAGTTACCAAATGAGTTATTTGAGATGTTATATAAATGTATTATAAGCTAAAAATGATACAGCAATATAATTTTGACAATGGAAAAGATCAAATTTAAGTAAATAAGATCCATGAACCATAAATCCTTACTTTCCTTTTAGCCTGTAGCCATAATATTCTTATAACACCACCGCAAGTATTTTAACCAATTCAGTTTCTCCTTTCCAATTTTTTCGTCTATACTCTCATATACATGAGAAACAAGATGAAAAACAATAAATACTTAGGAGAAAGAGATTACATAAAATTTTAAATCAAAACAGTAGAGAAAAAAATACTCTCCCATTTCTCCCTCAGAGTTGACTTATATTTTCAAATCCTAGTCCAATTAACCTCCACACAAAGTATCAGCCTTTGATTACATAATGCTAATGTTGAAGATTTTAATTATAGGTTTTCAAATCTCTCAATTGTAGGTTTTCCAACAAACCCATCCCAACCCAAAGTATACGTGTGATTGTGTGTCTATACACACATACGTATGTATATGTATGCTGGGGGATAATGATTAAATAATAGTTCACAGAAATACTGTTAAGAAGTTCCCCCAAATAAAAAAGCTTGAACAATAAAGAAGAAGAAAAAATTCATTTTAGATCCGAAGAGGTGATTGAAAAATAAACAAGAAAACCTTCCACATGGCAAAAAGAAACTGTTATGAGGAACAAGCTATGCTTCATAATAATTATTCTAAAAATTCCATTCTAATGTAATTGACATTTATTTTTAGGAATAAAGTGAACAATGCAACAGAGAAAACAAAAGAAAAACAGAGAAGGCAAGGAGTATTTTTTCTTCACTCATTAAACATAGAATAAACGTATCAAGTATGTCACTCAAGACTCAAAAGGGAGAAAAGGGAGACAAAAGGGAGGCACAAAAGGGAGGAAAAAAAAATGATCCCAAAGTTCTTGCCTCAGTAGTGTTAGCTTTAGCTGAGGGGGGGAAAAAAGAAAATATATATATATATACACACACACAAACAATATTATGTTTAAGAAATACAATTAAGGGACTTCCCTGGTGGCCCAATGGTTAAGAATCTGCCTGGCAATGCAGGGGACATGGACTCCATCCCTGGGCAGGGAATTAAGATCCCAAAAGGCGGGGAGCAACTAAGTCAGTGAGCCACAATGAAAGATACTGCACGACATAATGAAGGTCCGGAGGGCCTCAACTAGGACCCAGCCCCATGCAGTCAAATAAATAAATTAAAAAAAAAAAAAAGAAAAGAAATAAAATACAAACACACATGGCTATAGAGACACAAACAAAAACCACACAATTTATGTCAGAAAGTCCAGAAAATCTAAGCATCAAAACCAGTAGCCTTAAACAGCATGCTAAAGCTGAAACTCCAGTACTTTGGCCACCTCATGCGAAGAGTTGACTCATTGGAAAAGACTCTGATGCTGGGAGGGATTGGGGGCAGAAGGAGAAGGGGACGACAGAGGATGAGATGGCTGGATGGCATCACTGACTCGATGGACGTGAGTCTGAGTGAACTCCGGGAGTTGGTGATGGACAGGGAGGCCTGGCGTGCTGCAATTCATGGGGTCGCAAAGAGTCGGACAGGACTGAGCTACTAAAGCACTGAACTGAACTGAGAAATACACCCTGGGAAAAAATGGAAACATTGTAGAGAAGTGTAACAGTATGTTCAGAGAAACAATGTCAACTGTGAGTGGTATTGCTACTAAACTCTCAAATACTAATTTCTCTTTGCAAAGGAAACCTATTCCACCCTTTCCCATTTCCAATTCAACTCTCTGGTCAAACCCTACTTTCCCAACCTCATTTTGCATTATTTCTCTGAGTCTAGTCACATCAGATTATAAACAATCCCTCAAACAAGCCATGGCTCCTCTGTCTTTGCTCATAGTGTTCTACTTAGTCTGTATTTTTATAATCTTAGGGTTCCCTGGTGGTTCAGTGGTAATGAAGCCACTTGCCAATGCAGGAGACGAGGGTTCAATCCCTGGGTCAGAAAGGCCCTCCTTGGAGAAGGAAATAGCAACCACTCCAGTATTCTTGCCTGGGAAATCCCATGGACAAAGGGATTGCAACAAGAATTGGACACAACTTAGCAACTAAGCAACAACAAACTTTACATTCTCAGCTATCATAGTTCTACTCATCCTCAGGGTTCATCACTAATGCTATTTTTTTCACTAAACCTTCTGTTTTTCTCACTTCCATCAACCATTCCTTTCTGTTCTTCCACAGAACTCAGCTTATACTGTTTAATTTTACTTTACTTTTAGTTTTGTCCACATGTTTACTCTTAATCACAGGGAAATCAGTGATAAGAGTTCACATAGATTAGACTGCTATAATAACAGAAGGCATCAAAGAGCTTCCGAGGTGGCTCAGATGGTACAGAATCCACCTGCAATGCAGGAGACCTAGGTTCAATCCCTGGGTCGGGAAGATCTCCTGGAGAAGGGTCTGGTAAACCACTCCAGTATTCTTGCCTGGAGAATCCCCATGGACAGAGGAATCTGGCAGGCTATAGTCCATGGGGTTGCAAAGAGTTGGACACGACTGAACGAATAAGCACATCAAAAGTGAAGAAAATATCAAATGTATTTGAAATCTCTATCCTATTCACATACTCTCGAGTCTCAAAGAAACTGGGCGTTGTCCTTAGAGATATTAATTTCAAGGATATTCAATCATCTTCACCAAACTCCCCAAAATCTAATTATTCTGCTTAGATCATGTCCATTCATTGTACCAGAAGCAAGAACTGGAGCGACTGCACTAGTACCATCCAGAGGGCCAATATATCTACACTCACGTTCCTCCCACCTAGATACACAAGTAAAATCGAGTGCCACCCTCTCCAATAGAGCATGTTCTAGTCACTTGTACTAACTTTGGCACATTTCCATTATTCCCAATAATAGTCCTAAAAACAGCTTAGAATTCTAAAAGAAATCTGGAATAACCTAAACTCCGGGCAAGAAACTGGTTATTAACTAGCTGGCTACAGGGATCAAATCAAAGCAAGGGAAAGGACATCCTCCACAGAGCTCCCCTGAGAGAAATGGCAGGAAGGGTCCATAAAGGAAGATGGTTAATGAAACATCATTAACAATACCCTCTCAACAGCTAATCCTGTAGCATTCATTTCTGTACAACTCAAGATGTACCTGCCATCTCCCTAAACTAGTGATACCTCTTATGTCCCCAGTTTTTTGCATATGATCAATGCTGTCTGTTCAATACTTTTCATATTCTGAGAAAGGACTTAGCAGTCTCAAAAAAGGGGCTGCTTAACATACTTCTTTAAGGCCTTAACAAAAAATTAAGCTATTTCGGGAAAATGACTGCCTGTCTTAACAGGACAGCCAAGCCATCAAAAAGGAGACACGAGCACCTTCGATTTATTGAGAACCTTATTCAGAGAAAAATTAGCTCTTCCTATTGGCTTTTTACAAGAGGGAAAAAAAAAAAGAGGATAAGGAGATGTGGTGGTAACATTAGCTCTATGAATTAAAAGACGAATTAAAAGATATAAAGAGAATGGCGTTTCAGGGATAGTTTCAGCTGACTTGCCTGCCCAAATTACCTCAAGATAACACTCCAAACCGACTCACGGACCAGCCCTGCTGAATATACTTTGTCTATAAGAAAAATGGACAAAATTCTCCTTTAGATAATCATGACACCTAAAATTACACTAAGGAGCTCTTCTTTATTGGGTCAAGTTCCATAATAGCAGAGCCCACATACGTCATTAAATGAGAATACAAAGAAAGGATGCACACATCCCCACACTTCACAGACAGACACACAGCAAACGAGGGTCAAGTCTCAGTTTCCACTAACCAAGCATCTGCTATGCAACAGACACAAGGCTATATTCAGGCATGCAAGTGGAAAAAAATCGCTGATTTGCCCCCAAACCACGCTTGGCTTACATTCATTTGACAAATAAGAAACAAGAGGTTTAAGGAACATCTCATGATCAAACTGAAAATACAAAGTATGGCTAGCACATGAACTGAGGCCTTGTTGTTATTTAGTTGCTAAGCTGTGTCTGACTCTTTTGCAACCCCATGGACTATAACCCACCAGGATCCTCTGTCCATGGGATTTCCCAGGCAAGAATACTGGGAGTGGGTAGCCATCTCCTTCTCCAGGGGATCTTCCTGACTCTGGGATGGAACCTACGTCTCCTGCATTGGCAGGCAGGTTCCACTAAGTCACCAGGGAAGCCTGAACTCAGGCCTGCTTAATGCAAATGCTTACATCTTTCCCACTACATCATGGCATCTGAAAGCCTGAACTGAGAGGGGAAAAAACCCAAAAGTATTCCCTCCTGCTACTTAGATCTACTAGAACTTCCTTGCATGAAACCCAAAGATTTCTTGGCTTTAGCCACAGATGTTCCAAAAGAACACATGACTTTGGTCTATTGGGGTGGTAGCTATCAGTGTTACCTTACACGTTAACATTTACATGTGTACTAGATTTCAGGTAATATTCTAAATATAAACATATCAACTCATTTAATATTCACAATGAATGAAAGTTGATCAGTTGTGTCCGACTCTTTGCGACCCCATGGACTACACATTCCATGAAATTCTCCAGGCCAGAATACTTGAGTGAGTAGTCTTTCCCTTCTCCAGGGGATCTTCCCAATGCAGGGACTGAACCCAGGTCTCCCACATTGCGGGCAGATTCTTTACCAGCTGAGCCACAAGGGAAGCCATTCACGACAAGAGGTAGGCACTATTGCTATTCTCACTTTTATAGATGATGAAACTGTGAAAAAGAGAGGTTAAATAAAGTTCGCAAGATCACAGAGCTATTAAAGGATAGAGCCAGGGTTCAAACACAATCTGGCCCCAGCATTCATGATTTTAATAACCCCGTGTAAACACAGACACTAAGACCTGAAATGTTAAGAAAGCCCCAAAACAACACTGAATACCTATAGAGAAACGTCCTCAAAACCATGACTTGGGTTATTAATGCTGTTAGTGACCTAAAAACAAAGATAACTGTGCCTCTAGCAGCAAGATAAAATCCTGACTACTCTTTTCAGAACTCTGTTAAATATTTAAAGTGCCGTATTTTTCACACCTTTTTCTCTCTCCATTTCAGAGTAATTATCACATGAGCAGTAATTTCTGTCTAATGCATTTCGTTTTTTTTCCCTGGCATTAAAATTTGTCAAATGTACATCAGGTCTTCACAGATTTTACAGAGATGGGTATCATTACTAACAAGCTTCTGTTCAAGTCTCAGATCAGAGCAAGACTGTCCATCAGGCAAGAGAAGACAGAGCATTTTGCTCATATTATTAGCACTCATGTTTGAGCCAGATAACACAGAACTGAGATGAACAGAAATGAATCTCTCCAGAAAAGCAATTTAAAAGATCGTCTATTTTAACGCTAATGTCTGTAGTGTCTAAGATCTTGTTACATTTTACCTAATCAAATTTAAAATATCACTTTATTAACTATTAACTTAACAACCTGAGGACCTAGTTTAAATAATGATATTTTAAAAATCCACCTAACAAATATCTGAAATCTCCTGGAGAAGGAAATGGCAGCCCACTCCAGTATTCTTGTTTGGAGAATTCCATGGACAGGAGAACCTGGCAGGCTACGGTCCCTAGGGTCGCAGAGTTGTTAATTCCAATTTTCTATCTCTGTTATGAAACCAATGACATTCTCTCCCAGTGACAATGTTCCTAATGGACTCAGCAAAAAATAAACTTAGGAGAAACTGAAGGAAAAAAAAATAGGTTGAACCCACAGGAGACATAAATGTCTCAGAAACAAAACCAAGATCTGTAATTCATCCGTTCTTAGTCCTTCTGCTTCAGAAACTTCCTTAAGTTATTTGTTTGACAAAGTGCTGAACAAGCGAGGTATACAAAAAAATATAAGACATGGCCCATGGCCTCAAGAAGCAACAACACATAAGTCAGTAAGTACTATAAGAGTCAGAAGTTTAACACAGCCAACAGTGTGAGCAAAAAGAGGGAATGGACACCCTCACCTTCCAGTCCTCCACAAATCTTCCTTGTATGAGAATCACTTTTACTTCCTATTTTTCACATCCCATAATTAACAAAGGAGTCTGTCACATTATAAGCATGCATGCCGACCTCTAAAGCAACATTTGACATTAAAGGATTTACATAAAACCAAGCAGTTCCTTATTTTATCAGAATTGCATAGACTCACAACAGGGCAGAGCACAAACCCTTACAATGGTTATGCATAAACCTAACAACATCTATTCTTTGAAGGCAAAGAAAAAAGTTCAAATTGACATTGTAACTTTTCTTACTGATCTCTCATCATCTCAAATTTAATCCCACATCAGCATGGGATTGTATCTCCCTGTTTATTTAAAAATTCTATTTAACAAAAAAAAAAGTATGTATTGTAAAATTCACTCCACGCCATAGAGCTCTACAAGTTTCAACAAATACATAGTCATGTATTCACCACCTCAATCAATCTGCCTTTATTTTTCATAATAAGCCTAGTATGTTTAATTTGCTTAATACAAAGGCACAACAAACACATTTATAATTGCTCCTTAGTGTAAAATTCTGTTTAAAAAAACAATTTTTAAAAACCACTTTCACTCTCAAGACTCTCAACTCTGACAGTTTACTGCATGTACAATAATCCTTGACACTGTCTTCCTTAAAACATTTAGGTGTCTGCTAAGTCAAAAACATTAGGAAGTAGAGGTACCAAGGTTATATAAGATATGATACACATGAGCAGACGGGAAAGTGGGTCATTGGCAAGTCAGCTTAATAATATATTCAAAAGCCAAAAATCAGAGTAAGTAAGGTCCATTCTGGCAACAATGAGTGTAACCAGACTGTGGGGCATGGGGTGTGCAGTGCAGATGATGATGGTGAATTAGGATGGGCCAAAGTGTTAAAGAGGCAACAACTGAAATTTAACCTTTAGGCCGATGATTAAAGGCTGCACATCAGAATCACCTAGAAGAACTTCTGGCAGGGAAATAAACTGTTGTTGGGGACTTTACCGCCCACCTCCCCCCTCCACCCCCGGACCAATATGTATATGAGTATTTTAAAAGCTTCTAATAATGTACACCCAAGGTCATGGATCACTGACAAAGCACAGGTAAGACAGGAAAAGCATTAGCTAGAGAACTGACCTGATATTTGTGTTCAGGAAGACAACTGACAGCACCAGGGAGAATGAACAGATGGGAAACGACTAGTGGTAGGGACCTGAACTAAGATGGCAGTGGCGTAAGAAATAATGGCATCAGCAGACATTCTGCTGGTGGAATCAACAAAGATGATGATAATCTAGATGCAAGGGGACAATCAACAATTTAGATTTCACCCTTACACATAATGAAGTCATTTGAGTCTCTGTGAACAGTTTGAGAACCATTTAAGAGAAAGAAGCAAGTAGGATCAGGCCGGAATTCTGGTGAGATCAAACACGGGGTATTCCATATGGTAGTAAGAATTTCACGAGTAACCTTTAACGACGTTTTGATCATTTCAGAGCACAATCCACAGAGAACTCCGAAGGTGGCCATTTCTGGCTGCACTTACGCTGTGAAATCCGCAGCGGCTGTCGCTGCCTTGGTGGCATCTTTATTCAATGTTGCGCCCCAAACGGCACCCTTATGACCCAAAAATGTTCCAATCCAGTCTCCTGTATCTCCCTGGCGAAGCATAGGCTTACCATCTAAAAAATATTGAAGACGACATGTGACTTAGAAGTTCGGAGGACTTAAAATCTAAACATAAAACGATCATATTGAAAAACAAAGTGGAAACAGTTTTTGTTGCCTGAACTATTCTCACTCACTGGGGTCACTAAGGATCGTTCAGAAATAAATTCACTGAGGAACCCAGCTGCACATTCTCTCTGGGAAGCATCTGTAACTAGTTGAAAAGATTGACCTGCGTCAAAACAATCTAGATTTGTGTCTTATTTTGGACAAACTTTTTAATATAAATCTCAGCTTCCATCAAACATAGCTTCCACTAGAAAGATGGAAAACGGAAATGAAAAATTCCACACGAGAAAAGACTATTCAATGAGATAACAGGAATGCTAAGTCTTCGTAAAATAAGGCCTGGCCTAGTTGCTGCATTCTGCTAAATCCTTGAGAGATATTTACACTGTTTGTTGGCCGGGACGTCTAGGCAAGCGCACAGTTCAGCTTTTCCAAAAATAGCAATAAAGGTAAAACGAGAAGCCTTCGTTAGGGGCATTACTTAGGAAAGCCTCTCGGCGTCAGCTGCGGAAGCCCTAACAACTACTCCTCTCCCCATCAGCCCGCCGTGGGGCCCTAACCTCAAACGCTGCGAGAGCCGCAGTTCGTTCCGCAATGGGGATGGCCAACCTCGTTCGCTTTCCGCCCGACCTCGGCCATCAGGGGCCCGACTAGCGGCCCCGCTCACCTTTGCAAGCGCTGATTAGAAAATAGCCATAAGGCGTGATGCCACTGAAGGCCAGATCTACCACAGGCCGCGTGTGGCCGGAGCAGGTGAGCGGTGTCTGCCTCATCGCCATGGCGGCTGCTAGCAGAGCGATCCCGCTGCAGAGCCGAGGGGTCGTCTAGTCTTTTCTCTCCTCTGTGGCAGCGCCTCCGGCTCTTCAAGGCCCCCGCCCCGACACTGACGCTGGGCCAGGGCACAGGAAAAGGCCAATCCGGTGGCCCCAAGGTCAGGAAGGGGTTAGGGACGGGTCAGGGAGTCCGCGACGGGCGACCGACCGCCGCCGAGGGAGGGAAAGGGAAGGAGGGAGGAGAGTAGGGGAAGGGGAGAAGCGGAGAACGGGCGGCCACGACCCGTACCGTCCACACCGGTACCGGCAGGAAGTGACGACACCAGTGACGCTAAGCGTCCGCCGGAAGTGACGAAGCGGCGGGAAGGCGGATTCGCCCGGCAGAAGCTGCATACAGGCTAGAAGACCGCAGCGCGCAGGCCCGAGAGCACGTATGGTGAACGCTTGACGCTGGCCCCCACGCCTGTACGCACGGCTCCTGGCGGAGCTTTTGGCTCTGGTTCAAAGTCGGCGCGCGGAGCTCTGAGCTCTCACTCCAGAACGGCAGTGGCCATGAAGTTTCTGGGCAGAGTTGCAAATGCGAAAGCAGGTACTGCTCACCTGAACCTGGCAACCTATCTGGGTTGTGCACCAAGCAGTTCAGACGGCAGGACTGTGCTGGGTGTGTGAACATCTACCTCTAGTTGTTCCCAGCGATGATCCAAACCTGCAAACAGTAGTTTTTTTTTTTTCATTCCTGCTGCTGCTGAGTCGCTCAGTCGTGTCCGGCTGTGTGCGACCCAACAGACGGCAGTTTATCAGGCTCCTCCGTCCCTGGGATTCTCCAGGCAAGAACACTGAGTGGGTTGCCATTGCCTTCTCCGATGCAGGAAAGTGAAAAGTGAAAATGAAGTCGCTCAGTTGTGTCCGACTCTTAGCGACCACATGGACTGCAGCCCACCAGGCTCCTCCGCCCCTGGGGTTTTCTAGGCGAGAGTACTGGAGTGGGGTGTCATTGCCTTCTCCTAGCAGTTGTATAAGGCAGCTCCTCCGGAATTCTCTCCAGGGCCCTTAAGTACATTCCCCAGCCACGTAACATTTCTCCATTGCTAGTATTTTAGACCGGCTCTGTGACTTTAAATACAGTTAATTTCAAATTACTTTTTATTTTGAGGCCTTCGAAGGACTCTAAAACAGTGGTACTCAAATTCTTTGATGAAATACATCAGTAAAGCTTGAGTTCCCATTCCCATTATACGGATAATAATTTGTAAGTTCAGTTCAGTTGCTCAGTTGTGTCCGACTCTTTCCAACCGCATGGACTGCAGCACACCAGGCCTCCCTGTCCGTCACCAACTCCCGGAGTTTACCCAAACTCATGTCCATTGACTCGGTGATGCCATCCAACCATCTCATCCTCTGTCGTCCCCCTTTCCTCCTGCCTTCAGTCTTTCCCAGGATCAAAGTTTTTTAAATGAGTCAGTCCTTCACATCAGGTGGCCAAAGTATTGGAGTTTCAGCTTCAACATCAGTCCTTCCAATGACACTCAGGACTGATCTCCTTTAGGATGGACTGGTTGAATCTCCTTACAGTGCAAGGGACTCCAAGAGTCTTCTCCAACACCACAGTTCAAAAGCATCAATTCTTCAGCGCTCATATCCATACATGACCCTAGGAAAAACCATAGCCTTGACTAGGTGGACCTTTGTTGGCAAAGTAATGTCTCTGCTTTTTAGTATGCTGTCTAGGTTGGTCATAACTTTCCTTCCAAGGAGTAAGTGTCTTTTAATTTCATGGCTGCAATCACCATCTGCAGTGATTTTGGAGCCCCTCAAAATAAAATCTGCCACTGTTTCCACTGTTTCCCCATCTACTTGCCATGAAGTGATGGGACTGGCTG
>NW_011494962.1:6447103-6452580 GCF_000754665.1 Bison bison bison | reverse complement strand
TGAGCTTTAAGCCAACTTTTCACTCTCCTCTTTCACTTTCATCAAGAGGCTCTTTAGTTCTTCACTTTCTGCCATAAGGGTGGTGTCATCTGCATATCTGAGGTTATTGATATTTCTCCTGGCAATCTTGATTCCAACTTGTGTTTCATCCAGCCCAGCGTTTCTCATGATATACTCTACATATAAGTTAAATAAGCAGGGTGACAATATACAGCCTTGACGTACTCCTTTTCCTATTTGGAACCAGTCTGTTGTTCCATGTCCAGTTCTAACTGTTGCTTCCTGACCTGCATACAAATTTCTCAAGAGGCAGGTCAGGTGGTCTGGTATTCCCATCAAAGTTACATACATGTTAGTTCATAGGCAAAACTAGAAATACTAGAATCTATAAACTAAGTATAATAGAAACACTGGTATTTTCTTCTGCAGGCTGCGCACTTTTATCCCTGCATGGTGTGACAAGGGTAACTTGAAGGATTGCTCATACAAAATCTGTTATGAGCAGGAAAGGTCCTTTCCCTGTGCAAGTTGTTTCTTTCCTTTGAAATTGGTTAGAAAGTCAACCAAAACAGCAGAGATTTTTGTGGGCACTTCACTGATTTATCCTTAAGGCCGTGATGTCTTGGCACATATCAACACATATTTAATCAGCCCAAATGTCTGTGAAAGTTTCCTTCTGCATCATCTTTTTGTGGTAAATATGTATCTTCATTCAGGAGTCACGCTGATAACTTGAATGGAGACTTGAAATGCTTCCCTTTTCTATTTCTTCAGCCTTTTGTTCATTCCTCAATATGACAGCACTTACTGTGTATGTTTTCAGTTATCTTTCCTTCTCTCTGTGCCAACTCACCCTGTGGTCGAACACACAGGTACACACACTCCTTTCACGTTTAAATTATGAGCTCCGTATGGCTTTGTCATCTTTGTACTGTAGTACCAGAAAAGTGAATAGAATTTATTTTATGTTTAAAATTGTCTTTGCTGTATACTTGCTTTACAATGTTGTGTTAGTTTTTACTGTACAGCAAAGTGAATCAGCTATCCTCAGTCTTGTCTGACTCTTTGCCATCCCAGGGACTGTAGCCCACCAGGTTCCTTGTCCATGGAATTGTCCAGGCAAGAATACTGCAACTTCTTGCCTAGAATACTGGAGTGCTTGCTACTTCCTACTCCAGGGAATCTTCCTGCCCCAGGGATCAAACCTGTATCTCTTGCATCTTCTGCATTGGCATGCAGATTCTTTACCACTTGAACCATCTAGGAAGCCCCAAGTCAGCTATACTTATACACATATTGGGGGCATCCCGGGTGGCTCAGTGGTAAAGAACCCACCTGCCAGGCAGGAGACTAGGGTTCAGTCTCTGGGTTGGGAAGATCCCCTAGAGAAGGAAATGGCAACTCACTTCAGTATTCTTGCCTGGGCAATCCTATGGACAGAGGAGCCTGGCAGGTTACAGTCTATGGGGGTCACAAAGAGTCAGACCCAGCTTAGCAACTAAACAGCAACAACAAGTACATATATCACCTCTTTTTCAGATTTCCTTTCAATTAGAGTCAATGGCATTTAGTGAATGTTGGATAAATGATTATTTATTAAATTTCTGCATTACTGATGGAGATAAATATAAAACACAATTCCGGTTAGAAAAACTAGTCGGTAAAATATTAATATATGTCCATCTGTAGCTCATTGTGTGTAGGGAAGCCTACAAGTGAAAACTGCCTTGTATCTAAAACAAAAGGTATAATTCCTCCTCATTTGTATTCTGAGTTCTAAGAGTATAATGTATTGTGGTCAGTTCCATGGACTTCAAAGTCAGTTTAATATTAGAAGACAGACTACTGCAATTATTATAATTAACCACATCTGCTGCATCATCGAAAATGCAAGAGAGTTCCAGAAAAATATCTATTTCTGCTTTATTGACTATGCCAAAGCCTTTGACTGTGTGGATCACAGTAAACTAGAAAATTCTTAAAGAAATGGGAATACCAGACCACCTGACCTGCCTCTTGAGAAATTTGTATGCAGGTCAGGAAGCAACAGTTAGAACTGGACATGGAACAACAGACTGGTTCCAAATAGGAAAAGGAGTACGTCAAGGCTGTATATTGTCACCCTGCTTATTTAACTTCTATGCAGAGTACATCATGAGAAACGCTGGGCTGGAAGAAGCACAAGTTGGAATCAAGATTGCCAGGAGAAATATCAATAACCTCAGATATGCAGATGACACCACCCTTATGGCAGAAAGTGAAGAACTAAAGAGCCTCTTGATGAAAGTGAAAGAGGAGAGTGAAAAGTTGGCTTAAAGCTCAACATTCAGAAAACTAAGATCCTGGCAGCCAGTCCCATCACTTCATGGCAAGTAGATGGGGAAACAGTGGAAACAGTGGCAGATTTTATTTTGAGGGGCTCCAAAATCACTGCAGATGGTGATTGCAGCCATGAAATTAAAAGACACTTACTCCTTGGAAGGAAAGTTATGACCAACCTAGACAGCATACTAAAAAGCAGAGACATTACTTTGCCAACAAAGGTCCACCTAGTCAAGGCTATGCTTTTTCCTAGGGTCATGTATGGATGTGAGAGTTGGACTGTGAAGAAGGCTGAGCACCGAAGAATTGATGCTTTTGAACTGTGGTGTTGGAGAAGACTCCTGAGAGTCCCTTGGACTGCAAGGAGAGCTAACCAGTCCATCCTAAAGGAGATCAGTCCTGAGTGTCATTGTAAGGACTGATGTTGAAGCTGAAACTCCAATACTTTGGCCACCTGATGCGAAGAGCTGACTCATTTGAAAAGACCCTGATGCTGGGAAAGATTGAGGGCAGAAGGAGAAGGGGACAACAGAGGATGAGATGGTTAGATGGTATCACCAACTCAATGGACATGGGTTTGTGTGGACTCCAGGAGTTGGTGATGGACAGGGAGGCCTGGAGTGCTGCAGTTCATGGGGTTGCATGGGGTCGCAAAGAGTTGGACACGACTGAGTGACTGAACTGAACTGAATCACATTAAAGACTTCCCTGGTGGTTCAGATGGTAAAGAATCTGCCTGCAATGCAGGAGACCCGGGTTCTATCCCTGGGTCAGGAAGATCCCCTGAACAAGAGAAAAAACCTGGCTTAAAACTCAACATTCAGAAAATGAAGATCGTGGCATCTGGTCCTGTCACTTCATGGCAAATAAATGGGGAAACAATGGAAATAGTGACAAATTTTATTTTCCTGGGCTCCAAAATCACTGTAGACAGTGACTGCAGCCATGAAATTGAAAGATGCTTGCTCACTGGAAGAAAAACAATGACAAACATAGCATATAAAAAGCAGAGACATTTCTTGGCCAACAAAGGTCTGTATGGTCAAAGCTACGGTTTTTCCAGTAGTCATGTATGGATGTGAGAGTTGGATGAGTGCTGAAGAATTGATGCCTTCCAAGGAAATCAACCCTGAATATTCACTGGAAGGACCGATGCTGAAGCTGAAGCTCCAATACTTTGGCCACCTGATGCAAAGAACTGACACATTGGAAAACACTCTGATGCTGGGGAAGATCAAAGGCAGGAGAAGAGGGAATGACAGAGGATGAGATGGTTGGATGTCATCACTGACTCAATGAACATGAATTTGAGCAAACTCCGGGAGATGGTGAAGGACAGGGAAGCCTGGCATGCTGCAGTCCATGGGTTTGCAAAGGGTGACACAACTGAGTGACTAAACAACAACAACAAACCACATTAAAAGACAGAAAAAAATGATATCAATATTTCATTATATAGTGCAGAAAACTTTAGATAAAATTTAATGTGCATTCATTCATGATAAAAGCTGTTATATACCAGAACTATTAGGGAACCATGTGTGATATTTCTTTCAGACATTCTAAACCTGATAGAATATCTGAAAGAAATATCACACATAATGAAAAGCTTATAGTAGAGTTTCCTGTTAGGTTAGGTATGAGATAAGAGTGAGTACGACGATCACTCCAAAACAGCATCCAACTAGATGTTTATATAAGCCTAAAAGGCATAATTGCTGCAAAGAAAATTACAAATCTGGGCTTATTTAAAGATTATTTTGGAGATTATATATAAAGAAAAATCTATACTTTTTTATATTTAGGTATTTGTAAAGACCTAGTATAAATCATTTGAATTAGAGTTTAGCAAGTTTGCCAGGTTAAAAAAAAAATACAGCAAAAGCAATTGCATTAGTATTTCTATACAACAAACAGGAAATGTAATTTTAAATTATGCTATAAAATAATAAAATAGCATCAAAAGATAAAAAGTACTTGAGAATAAATCTGACAAAGTATTTTTCCCAGCAGGAAAATTTAAGTCCCAGAAGAGAGTTTAATGAATAGATCATTTATTAAGTGGTCAGGATCAAAAGCAAGCAACGGAGTGGTGGAGAAACTCAAGAGAGAAAAATGGGTTACTGATTATAGGTCTGAATGGGCAACTGAAAAGGAGCAGTTACCTGAACTTAATTTCATAGCACTCTGGCTACAGGACAAGGTGACAGTCCAGACTGCAAGGCTGGACTTCCCTGGTGGCCCAGAGGCTAAGACTCCAAGCTCCCAGTCCAAGGGCCCGGGTTTGCTCCCTGGTGAGTAACTAGGTCCCACATGCCACAGCTAGGAGTTGAAATGCTGTAACTAATAGATCCTGTGTGCTGCAACTAAAACGGGCACAGCCAAATAAATAAATATTTAAAAAAAGAGCTGCAAGCCTCTGGAGAGGAATACAGCTTGCGGCCAACCATCAGCAGTGAAGTGGGCAAGAAGGCAGGGATGTGTATGCACTCAGATCTCCTACCCATACTTCCCATTGGCAAAAACTTTACAGAGGCCAGAAGGCAAGGGAGCCCTCTGATAAACTCCAAAAATGTCAACCTTCTAAGACACAAACCAAAGCACAGAAGGAAAAAAGAGAGATCTGGTGAAGTAAAGTGAGAATATTCAATTACTTTTCAGGGCATGATAAATTTTGTAAAAAGACATTAAAAATACTAAAATAGATGGCTGTATTGTTCATGGATGGGAAGATTCAATATTGGGAAAACATCACTGCTCCCCTGTTGGGGGCTGAGTGTACTGCCCCCAAAATCATATGTTCGATCACTAGCCACCAGTAGCTCAGAATATGAATGTATTTGGAGACAGGACCTTTGAAGAGATAATAAAGGCAAAATGAGATCATAGGGGCAGGACCTAGTCCAATATAACTGGTGACTTACTAGAAGAGGACACAACAACACAGACCATGGGGTGACCACAGGAGGACACAGTGAGAAAGCGGCCATCTGCAAGCAGAGGAGAGCGGCCACAGAGGAAACCAAACCTGCAACACCTTTTTTGGCGCGGGGGGGCGGGGTGGGGTGGGGAGGTGCGGGGAGCGCACACAGCTTGCAAGATCAGTGTCCCCGGAACCCGTGCCCCCTGCAGTGGAAGCTGAGTCCTAATCCCTG
>NW_011494962.1:6428292-6447003 GCF_000754665.1 Bison bison bison | reverse complement strand
CGGAACCCGTGCCCCCTGCAGTGGAAGCTGAGTCCTAATCCCTGGACTGCACCAGGGAATTGCCAAACAGCAACACCTTGATTGTACACTTCTAGCTTCCAGAACTGGAGAAGGAAATGGCAACCCACTCCAGTGTTCTTGTCTGGAGAATCCCAGGGACGCGGGAGCCTGGTGGGCTGCCATCTATGGGGTCGCACGGAGTCGGACACGACTGAAGCGACTTAGCAGCAGCAGCTTTCAGAACAGTGAAAAATAAATTCCTGTTGTTTAAGCCACCAGTCTGTGGTATTCTGTTATAGAAGCTCTAGCAAATGAATACATCACCAAACTGATACACAGATTCAGTGCAATTTCAAACCAAAGCCTCGGTTGTTCAAATTAAAGCTTAAAGTGCTTATGTTAATGGTTATGTAGGATGGCAAAAGACCAAAACTCCCTGATACCCCCCAGAAGAAGAAAAAACAAGGAAAAAAGACTTCTCTAACTAGATATCACAGATTATTTTTTAATATTTATGTGTTTCTTTTGGGCTGTACTGGGTCTTTGTTGCTGCACTTGGACTTTCTCTAGTTGTGGTGATCTGGGCTTCTTATTGGGCTTCCCAGGTGGTGCTAGTGGTAAAGAATCCTCCTGCCAATGCAGGAGACAAAAGAGACGCAGGTTCGATCCCTGAGTTGGGAAGATCCTCTAAAGGAGGAAATGGCAACCCACTCCAGTATCCTTACCTGGAGAATCCCACAGTCAGAGAAGCCTGGCGGGCTACAGTCCATACGGTCACAAGGAGTCAGACACAACTAAAGTGACTTGGCATGCCTGGGCTTCTTACTGTAGTGGCTTCTCTTGTACAGACTCTCTGGCATGCAGGCTTTGGTAGTTGCAGCTTGAAGGCTCCAGAGCACAGGCTCAGTAGCTGGAGTTCAGGGGCTTAGTTGCCCCGGGGCATGTGGATCTTCCTAGACCAGGAATTGAACCAGTGGGATCCCCTGCATTGCAAGGCGAATTCTTGGCCACTGGACCACCAGGGAAGCCCTAGCTATCACAGATATTTTGATGTCATAATAAACGTTGTGTCAATAGCACAGTGCTTAGAATACAAATAAGGAACAAAATAGTCGATGTAGATAGAAATCTAATCAATGCAAAGCTGCACTGCAGATCAGCCAGAAAATAATAATTTCAGTAAAGTTTGAAGGTGAATATCTCCCTAATTGAGCTTCCAGATGACACAGCTGACCATCACCTTTACTTGGGTCTTATACTAAACAAAAGTCCCAGGTAAACCATGCTAGATTGCAGTACAGAAACTGCGAGATAACAAACTTGTGGCATTTTAGGCTGTTAATTTTTTTAAATGAAGGTATTAAGGTATGCTTGACATATAACGTTAAGTTAGTTCCAGGTGTACAACATAATGACTTGCTATTTGTATATATTGTAAAACAGTTACAATAATAAGTCTAGTGAACATCACTTATCATACATAGTTACAATTTTTTTTTCTTGTGATGAGAAGTTTTCAGCTTAGCAACTTTAAAATATGCAATACAGTATTATGAACTCTAGTTGCCTTGCTGTACATTCCATCCACTTATTTAGTTTTTAAGTGAAATTTTGTATCTTTTGAGCTCCTAATGCACTTCATTCCCCCCACCTCTGCCACCCCTGCCTCTGTCAACTTTCAATCTGTTCTCAACATCTATGAGCTTTTTAAAAAAAGTTTATATTCCACATTTGTTTCACTTAGCATAACACCCTCATGGTCCACTTACGTTGTCGCTGATAGTAGGACTTCATTTTTTTTAATGGCTGAACAACTTCCCATATTTTGTGTGTGTGTATATATACATGTATGTCACATTTTCTTTATCCATGCATCTGTCAATGGACACTTAAGTTGTTTCTCTATCTTGGCTAATTGTAAATAATGCTGACATAAACACGGGAGGACAGATAGCTCTTTGAGACACTAATTTCCTTTGGTTGTATGCTCAGACGTGGGGTTGCTGGATCATATGGTAGTTTCATTTTTAATTTTTTGAGGCACTTCCATACTGTTTTCCATAGTGGCTGTACCAATTTACATTCTCACTAACAGTGCACATGGGTTCCCCTTTCTCCACACCCTCACCAAATCTGTTATCTCTTCTGTTTTATAATAGCCATTCTAACAGATGTGAAATGATATCCCATTGTGGTTTTAAATTGCATTTTCCCGATGATTAGTGATGTTGAGCACCTTTTCATGTACCTGTGAGTCATTGCATGTGTTCATTGGAAAAATGTCTATTCAGTTCCTCTGCAACATCTTCAAATTAGATCGCTTGAGTGTTTGCTATTGAGGTGTATAAGTTCTTCATATATTTTTGTATTAACCCCTTATCAGATATAAAGTTTCTGGAGAAGGAAACGGCAACCCTCTCCAGTGTTCTTGCCTGGAAAATCCTATGGAACCTGGTGGGCTACAGCCCATGGGGTTGCAAAGAGTCAGACATGACTTAACAACTAAGCAAAAGATAAATGATTTATAAATATTTTCTCTTATTCATTTTGCTTTTTATGGTTTTGTAAAGAGATTCACTGCTTGTGGGGTGAGAAATCTCAAATTATATTCCAAGTGAAGAGAAGGGAGAAAATATGGATACTTTTGATATCGCATCTATCTTAGTATTTAGGACAGAAAGATCAGCTATTATGGTTTTGTAGGTAGAGACAGAAATAGAGATATAGACATAAATAGACATAGATATAGACATAAACATAGACATGGCCGTACCCCAAGGAATAGAGATACATATAGAGATAGAGAGAGAGAGTTTGATGATATAAAAGAGATCCCCTCCCCCCACCGTCACTTACACTTTCCTGAGAGGAGATATTACATTGTTTGGAAGAATCCATTTGGAACTGTGACAGGAGGGAAAGGAGCAGGGCACAACTTTTGAAAGAATGACATAGCCCAAGGACATGACATAGACCAATTAGAATCAAATGGGACCAAGATGGCAGACAAGACTAGACCTTGATCCTCAATCAGCAAGTGAAATGACACACCCAGAGGTGCCAGGACAGTTCCAAGGCACTCTTAAAAGACCAAGGAGTGAGTGAGTGCCCAAATCCTGGAAATCTCTGACCCTTCCCCAAAATAGTTGGAATAGTCCTCCCACTCATTAGCATACAAATTACCCAGCCTATAAAAACTAACCATGCCACATTTCGTGGCCATCCTTGCCCTTTGCAATGGCCTGTGCTCTGTCTGTGGAGTGTGCTTCTCTCTGAATCTGAATAAATCCACTTCTTACCTATCAGTTTGTCTCTCAATGAATTCTTTCTGCGATGAGACATCAAGAACCTGAACTTCATTAGGCCCTGAAACCAGGTACGGTGGGTTTTGGCTGGGTTTGAGTCCCAGCCACCTGGGTTCAAGTCCCAATCTGTGGTAAACAGTTTCAAAGCTGGCACCATTTTTCCTAAACTATTCAGACAAAGCAATTCCAAACTAGAGTGATGGTTCTAATAATATGGATATATCCAGGAAAAAAGCAGAAGATCCATATCCAGAAAATCAAAGTTTATTTTTTCACAAGAGAGTAAACTCTAAAGTCACATCAGGATGCTAGATTGTGATTTCTTGGGAAGAAAACTCATGGAAGTGAGCTGCCTTTGTTCTTTTGTAAATCGGATGGAAAATGGCAGCCACACCCATAGATGAAGAGAACAGTCTGGAATTAGAGCACTCACCGTCTTTATCCCCTAGAACCAGAGTCCGCAGGGCCCCTGGCAAACTCTTCTGTTCCTTTGGGAAACATCAGACCAAGGAAAACCTCATCACCTTGTGAACAAAACCTGTGTAGTTTAACCACACACAGTACTGTGGCCCCTTTCTCAACTAGGGGATTCCCTGGTGGCTCAGACAGTAAAGAGTCTGCCTGCATTGTGGGAGAACTGAGTTTGATCCCTGGGTCAGAAAGGTCCCCTGGAGAAGGTATTCTTTCCTGTAAAATTCCATGGACGGAGGAGCCTGGGGGGCTACAGTTTATGGGGTCGCAAAGAGTCAGACACGACTGAGCAACTTCACTTTTCTCAACTAGGGAGAAGTTAAATTTCCCTGAGAAAATAGATGGAAACCCTCAGCGGTGCAAGCTAGAGAAAGGTCTGCAGGAAGAGGGTTAGAGTTTGGCGAGACAGAATCCAGAAATGAAGGACAACCACCTGAAGGCCTAAATGCTGAGGGTTCTCTGTCTTCCTCTCGCTTGTGAGGTATGTCAACTGAAAAATACAGTCACAACCTGAAAGTCATTTTATTTGGTGGGAATGTTTAGGACTCCCCTTAGCCCAGGGAGTGGACAGCAATCATCTCAGTAGCTCTGAGAAAACTGCTCCAAGGAGGCGGGAAGGAGAGTCAGGCTGTCTACAAGTTTGCAACAACAGATCAGGCAATCTGAACATTAAAGATCAGATATCAAGTTAAAGAATTTAGCATTTTATGTATGGGAAGATACAAGCCTCTGGGCTCACTGAATTCATTCCTTTCATATGCATCTCAGCTGTCTGGGGCCAAATCCTGTTTCCTTGTTCACCTTAAGGAGTGATAGATGGCTGCTTGTTGCGTTTCCACTCACCTCAGATCCTCAGCAATCACCTTGGACGGTGGGGTGGGGTGGGGGGACGGGGTGGCAGCATCTGTTGGCTCACAGTTTAGGGAGCATTCATTCACATTTGGAGGCCAGAAATCGCTGACAGTTGTGACATTTCTTGTTTATTGATATGGCAGGAGATACTATCATTTCATGGAAGCCAGAGCTTCCCTGCTGGCTCAGACAGTAAAGAATCTGCCTGTAATGCAGGAGGCCTGGGTTCAATCCCTGAGTGGGGAAGATCGCTTGGAGAAGGGAATGGCAACCCACTCTAGTATTCTTGCCTAGAGAATTCCATGAACAGAGAAGCCCGGCGGGCTGCAGTCCATGGGGTTGCGAAGAGTCAGACACAAATGAATGACTAACACACACACACACACACACACACACACACACACACACACTTTTCATTTCACGGCTACAAGAGAAAGAATTAGATAAAGTTATAACTTCTAGGTTCTTATACCATGTACTTCGTAAGTTAAATGCTTATATAACTCTTCTATAAAAAGAGCCACTGAAACTGCTCAATATTTATTTTATCTGGAAATGTGGAAAGAGGATCAGGCAAATGAGGGCTGAGGGTGCACTTTTTCATCCCAACTGGCCCTGTAGGGTCAAGTCAGGAGACAGAAACCACACATTATTTGAGTGGAAAAAACATAATATAAGGAGTAGACATATAGATACAAAGATGTGCTAAGTTGCTTCAGTTGTGTCTGATTTTTGCAACCCCGTGGACTATAGCCTGCTAGGCTCCTCTGTTCATGGAATTCTCCAGGCAAGAATACTGGAGTGGGTTGCCATGTCCTTCTCTAGGGGATCTTCTCCAACCGGGGATTGAACTCGTGTCTCCTAGATTGGCAGGCGGATTCTTTACCATTAGATATAAAGATATTAATCACTAAATGATTAAAAAGAGAACTCAAAGGAATCACGGAAATCGCAACTTCCAGGAAGCAGATACCATCCCTAGGCCTGAAAGAGCAAAGGGAACAGAGAAAATCGTACAAACGTAGAGAAGGGGCCCTGGGATGTTGAAATCCAGGCCTCTGAGGAGGGGACATCAGACAGCTGGTCGCTCATGTCTGGGGTGGGAACCGAGCAGGGGGATGAGGCTCTTTCTCTGTGTGTTGAAAAAATTGCGAATTGGATTCAGTGGCTGCTACAAAAAGCCTCGCTAGCTACAGGGGTGAAAGGTCTGGCCTACTGTGATTTTCCGTGGCACCCCTGCCGATCCGGAAGCCACCAGAGGGCAAACAGGGAGGAGTAAATCCCTTTTCTCCAGAGTCATGGTGTTCCTCTCGCGCCCCCTGCTGGAAGAGCCTGGTGGAGCAAAGATGTGATTTGTAGTCTGGGTCCCAAGGTCACCTGGGTGGGCTTCCCTGATGGCTCAGATGTAAAGAATCCGCCTTCAATGCAGGAGATGCAGGTTCGATCCCTGGATTGGGAAGATCTCCTGGAGGAGAGCATGGCAACCCACTCTAGTATTCTTGCCTGGAGAAACTCATGGACAGAGGAGCCTAGCAGGCTATAGTCCATAGGGTCACAAGGAGTCGAATGCAGCTGATTAACACCAAAGGTCACCAGAGGAGAGAATCAGAGGGTGAAGTGGAGCTGAGAGACATTTTCTGGCCCAAAGATTCACAACAGGGCAAACAGAAAATGTATCTAGTGTGTTTGTATCATCGGTGATGAATCTAAAGGAAAACTGTACCTTCTTACACACTTTCTGATTCCCACACACATGCCCAATTTGCTGTATTTCCTCCCGACACCACCATTTACCAAGACACCATTAGAGAATAATCTTTTCCACGTTCTATAAATTTATTTTTCCTGTATAGCCATTACTGAGTATAGCCATTATAGAGTACTGAGAAGAGTTGAGAATAATCTCTGATTCTTCTGTTTCTCATACTTTGTGTTCAATTAATTATCAACTTGTGCCAACCCTACCACTTACACGACTTCTCCATGCTCATACTGTCACTAACCTAGTAGAGGCACATATAATTTTTCACATGATCACATGCAACCCCCTTCTTACTGGTTTTCTGTCTCTAGTTTCATCTCTCTTTAGTCTAGTGATTCTCACCCCAAGATGTACAATAATACCATCTGAGAAACTACTTAAAAGATCTCATTCTTGAGGATCTTGACTTAATTGGTTTGGACTGGAGCTGGGGATCAGTATTTTTAAAGCTCCCTTTTTTGGGGGCTCCAAAATCACTACAGATGGTGACTGCAGCCATGAAATTAAAAGACTCTTACTCCTTGGAAGGAAAGTTATGACCAATCTAGATAGCATATTCAAAAGCAGAGACATTACTTTGCCAACAAAGGTCCATCTAGTTAAGGCTATGGTTTTTCCTGTGGTCATGTATAGATGTGAGAGTTGGACTGTGAAGAAGGCTGAGCGCCGAAGAATTGATGCTTTTGAAGTGTGGTGTTGGAGAAGACACTTGAGAGTCCCTTGGACTGCAAGGAGATCCAACCAGTCCATTCTGAAGGAGATCAGCCCTGGGATTTCTTTGGAGGGAATGATGCTAAAGCTGAAACTCCAGTACTTTGGCCACCTCATGCAAAAAGTTGACTCATTGGAAAAGACTCTGATGCTGGGAGGGATTGGACAGGAGGAGAAGGGGACGACAGAGGATGAGATGGCTGGATGGCATCACTGACTCGATGGATGTGAGTCTGGGTGGACTCCAGGAGTTGGTGATGAACAGGGAGGCCTGGCGTGCTGTGATTCATGGGGTCGCAAAGAGTCGGACACGACTGAGTAACTGAACTGAACTGAGGTAGTTCTAGACTTCAGCAAGCTTGGAGAACCATTATTTTAGTCTGCCTTCTGTATTAGTATCAAATTATTATTGTTATTTATTATTGTGTGCCATCCAAATCCAATTATATCACTGTTACCCCAAATTCCTCAATAGTTACCCCTATCAGCAGACAATGTATCCATTTGACATACCCATGGTTCTCCTGAGCCTGGTTTCCACATACTGCTCCATCTCCTGTTCATCTTCTCCCTAACACTCTCACTGAGCTTTGACTTCTAACTTCATTTTCCAACAGTATAAGCCACTGCTATTTCCTGAACATAGGATATTCTCTTACTTTTCCATGCAATGCATATTTATTTCCTCCAGGAAAGGAGGCTCACTCAGACAATAGCAAGTTTAAATCACATGGTTAAAAACATATAACGTAACTTTAGTATTTTAAAGCACTCTTCAAACATTACTCTCTGAGATGTCAATTATATGAAAAGTTATGAATGCATAGAAAACGGGTTGAAAGAAATCCATTGAAATGTTAACTGTGTTGTCTCTAAGCAGCAGAGTTCTAGATTTCTTCTCTATACTTTTCTGTAGCTCAGAAATTTTCTGCAATGGCATGTATTACACTTTTAAATTGAAAAACATAACAAAAATTTATTGGTAAAATCATTTATATGTTTTAAAACACTATATATATCCAAATATCTAAACGTACATGATTCTTAAATTAATAAAGAAGTGTTTGATTAATAAAGTAGTGTAATGAGAAATGCTAATATTTGCATAAAGAAATTTTAACCCTGCCCACCGCCTACACAATAATGTATTTTTCCTTTATCCACTAGATGGCAATCTCTTCCCATATAATTCCCCATTTATAATGTTGAAGACTCTTTGAAGGGACTGTGTGTGGTTTACATATATATTTTTAAACTCACATATTATATTGTTTATACTTATATTTCAATGTAAACTAAGAAATTTGTGGTTTTAAATCATCTAAGATTTAAATCAATTTCATGAAGAACATCTCCCATTTACTGGTATTGTCCCAACCAATTCCACTCCAATCATCCCCATCTCTACTTAAAAGGTGGTGGAAATTCTCTTTATCCTTGAAATCCTTTTGTTTTTATTCTTGATTTATACCTTTAGGCTTGCAGATGATACCCAGAGGAATGACTTTCTAGCTGATATTATTCAAGGCGAAGAGACTGCCACCTTCTTTCTGCCTTGGTAGAGACCTGAGGTGGGTCAAATTGAATGAAGCTTCCCAAAGCCAGAGAGTGGAAGGAGAATGCATATTTCGGTGTAGAATGTCCTGAAGGCAGAAATCTGTGTCACGGTGATTTTAAATCTTGTCTGAAATAATGTATTGAGTAATATTAATGAATATTCCCAAGATTTTAGAGGATAGTAGTTCCTTAGGCCATCTTCCCTGGTGTCTCGGTAGTAAAGAAAGCTGCCTGCCAATGCAGGAGATGCAAGAGATGTGGGTTGAGAAGATCCCCGGTGAAGGAAATGGCAATCCACTCCAGGATTCTTGCCTGGAGAATTCCATGGACAGAGGAGCCTGGCGGGCTCCAGTCGGACATGAATGAGTGACTAAAGCACAACAACCACAAGTTCTTAGGCAAGATTTAAAACATTAACTGTTGTAGGGCAACAGAGGAGATGAAGACATAAAGGCCAGACTTTCGGACACAGTGGGGGAAAGAGACGTGGGATAATTTGAAACGATAGCACTGAAACTTATACATAACTGTGTTTAACATAGATGACCAGTGGGAATTTGCCGTATGACACAGGGAACCCAAGTCCGGTGCTCTGTGACAACCTAGAGGGGTGAGATGGGGAGGGAGGAGACATATGTATACCTGTGGCTGATTCATGTCGATGTATGGCAGAAACTATCACAATATTGTAAAGTAATGATCCTCCAATTAAAAATAAAATAAAAATTTAAAAAATTAGCTCTTGCCCATTTCTCGCTGCTGCTTGCATGTAGGGTATTACAGGCATCAAAGGAATCTCAATTCTCTCCAGTTTTTCTTTCCCTAGGCCTTCCTTTCCAAAGTCCAACTGCTCGTCAAAAATGGTTCTGCTGTCTGATTTTCTTAGATGATGACTTACGTGCCTGGTACTACATATAAACTTACATATATAAAGTTACTTACTACATATAAAGTTACATATATAACTTACAATAAATAGCAGTCAGGGAATCATCAAATTTGGTAAACTTGGAGATGTCTTTCTGCCCAATCAATGGGGCGCTTTGCTGTCAAACACATGAAGTGCATTTCTGATGTCTAAATTTAAGGGCTGACCATTATATATATTAGACATAATACATAGGCACATTATAATTTTCATAATTTTTTCTGATGAAAAAACACGTTCTTTATAAAATTTTTCAAAGACTCTAAGACCTCTATTGGGCATCCCTCATGGCTCAGTGGTAAAGAACCCACTGCCAATGCAGAAGATGTGGGTTTGATCCCTGGGTCAGAACGATCCCCTGGAAAAGGAAATGGCAACCCACTCCAGTATTCTTGCCTTGGAAATTGCATGGACAGAGGAGCCTGGTGGGCTACAGTCCAGGCAGTTGCAAAAGTGTTGGACACGACTTAGTGACTAAACAACAACAGGCACTCAAATAAGGAAGATTAAAATTGCTCATAATTTTCCCACCCAGGAAAGTATCTTATCAGTGTCTATTCTAACTACATATATATATATATATATATATGTATATATATATACATTTTGTATTTGGGGAAGTCTAGGATCTCTGCACTCTCATCACTTTCCCTAGTGAAATTTTATTATGTGGCATTCTATTGCTATGCTGAATGATTTTAAAACAGTAGCAAAAATATAGCCTGTTTTGGTCTTGAACTGGATGTCAGCCTGTATTTAAAAGCAAACCACTTTTGTAAATTATCAACATTTTATTTTCTTTGCCTGATGTTTAAGGTTAAATATTCTTCTTCATTTCTATGAACACTTGGGGCTTACAAATGAACTCTGAGGCATGTACTGTAGCTATTTGAATCGATCTTTCTTAGGATAGCAGAAACTCTGAATGCCGTTCTTACCATTCCACAATTTTCTGTAGGGCCTCAGCAAGTTAATTATCTTCTTTGTGTGCTTAATCCTCTTGGAGTGCAGCCCTCATCACTTCTGCGTGCCATGCCATTCTGTGCGGATGAATGTTTCCCTTTATCCTCTGCATATAGAAATGGAGAAAAAAAAGAAAATTAAAATAAGCGAACAGGGAGCCTCAGTTTTGCATTAACCTAAGAAATATGGATTCAGTATCCATGGAACTGATAATGCCTGCTTCAATCCTTTAGGACATTTCAGAACATAATTTGAATTTTAAAATAAGTTGAGAAAAAAAAAGAGAAGAAGTCAGTATTCAAGAGGAATATTGGTTTCTTTCAATTACTTTCCTCTTTTATTCAAACAAACATCTAAAAATAACACCATCTGTGCCTATTAATTGCTATTTGATGTAAGTGCAAAGTGAATTTCTTAATAAATGGAGCTTTAAATTTCTTTCAAAATGTTTCATATTGATTAATTCAAAGAACATATGTGGAGCATGGAGATAGCATACAGAACAAAGTAAGTCAGAAAGAGGAAAACAAATATCATATATTAATACATATGTGGAATCTAGAAAAACGGTACGGATGAACCTATTCTCAGGGCAGGAACAGAGACGCAGATGTTGAGAACAGACGTGCGGACTTGGGTAAGGGGAGGGTGGGATGAACTGGGAAATTGAGACTGACATATATACACTACCATGTATAAAAGCTGCCGTATAGCACAGGGAGCTCAGCTCGGTGCTCTGTGGTGACCTAGAGGGTGGGATGAGGGTGAGGTGGGAGGGAGGCTCAAGGTAGAGGATACATGTGTACTTATAGCTGATTTGCCTTGTTGTACAGAAGAAAACAACACAACATTTTAAAGCAATATAGTTGCATGTAAAGCAACTATATTACAATTTTCTTAAAAAATAGCCTTTACTTAGAGTCTAATGAAGCCTTCAGAAAAATGCAGACTGAAATGTATCCAAAAATATGTATTTAGTGCCACTGTACTCTAGGGACTGTCTTAGAGATTAGGGATAGACCAGTAAATAAAATATACAAATATTTTACTTTCAATGCACCTACAGTGAGTAGGTAAATATGTGGTCCCTTGGTCTGAGCAAGGGATTCGTTCCAAGACCCACCACAGGTACAAAATCTGCAGACCCTCAAGTCCTTTGTATAAACTAGTGTGATATTTGCCTATAATCTAAGCATATTTTCCATATTTCCTAAGTCATCTTTAGGTTATAATACCTGAAAGGTGAAAGTGAAAGTGAAGTCGCTCAGTCATGTCCGACTCTTTGCGACTCCATGGACTGTAACCTATCAGGCTCCTCCGTCCATGGGATTTTCCAGGCAAGAGTGCTGGAGTAGATTGCCATTTCCTTCTCCAGGGGATCTTCCTGACCCAGGAATCGAACCCTGGTCTCCCGAATTGCAGGCAGACGCTTTACCGACTGAGCCACCTTTGTGACCCTAAAACCTAATACAATGTAAATGCTATATAAATAGTTACCAATACAGTGTAAATTCTATGTAAATAGTTGCTGTTGCAATGCAAATATGTTTTGCTTTTTGAAACATATATTTTGCAAATATTTTTGATCCAAGTCTGGTCAAATCTGCAGATGCAGAACCTTCAGAGTGGAGGACAAACTAATCAAATAACATGCGTGATGTGGCATATGGTGATGAGTGAAGTTGCTTAGTTGTGTTAGACTCGTTGTGACCCCTACAGTTGCGGGACTGTAGCCCACCAGGCTCCTCCGTCCATGGGATTCTCCAGGCAAGAATACTGGAGTGGGTTGCCATTTCCGTCTCCAGGGGCAGGAGCACGGGGGTGGTCATGTGGGTCTTTGTGAGCATTGGTAAGACTTCGGCTATTACTTAGAGGGAAATGAGTAGCCAACCAGAGAGTTCTCAGGGAAAGGGTAAGAGGATCTGAGGTAACGGGAAGACACAAATCTGCAGGAATATTGCAATAACCCCCAGGACAGAGGATGGAAACTTGTGCTAGAGTGGGAGCAGTGAAGGTGAGAAAAGATTATCAGGGTCTAGATGTGTTTTGAAGGAGATGCTGAGAAAATATGCTGATGGATTTGATGGTGGAGAAGGCAATGGCACCCCACTCCAGTACTCTTGCCTGGAAAATCCCATGGATGGAGGAGCCTGGTGGGCTGCAGTCCATGGAGTCGCTAAGAGTCAGACACGACTGAGTGACTTCACTTTCACTTTTTCACTTTCATGCATTGGAGAAGGAAATGGCAACCCACTCCAGTGTTCTTGCCTGGAGAATCCCAGGGGCAGGAGAGCCTGGTGGGCTGACATCTATGGGGTCACACAGAGTCGTACACGACTGAAGTGACTTAGCAGCAGCAGCAGTGACAGTCAAGTTTTGTTTTTTAATCAAGGCATATTAGGGACTTCCCTGGGGTCCAGTGGTTGAGAATCCACCTGCCAATGCAGGGGATATGGGTTCGATCCCTGGTCGGGGATGATCCCATATGCCGCGTAGCTCATGCACCACAGCTACTGAGCCCAAGCTCTGGAGCCCGTGCTCCACAATAAGAGAAGCCACCGCAATGAGAAACCTAAGCACCGCAACTAGAGCAGACCCACACCAGCAACAAAGACCCAGTGCAGTCAAAAATAAATAAAATAAAATACAATTTAAAGAAGACATATTAGGAATTCCCTGGTGGTCCAGTGGTTAGGACTCCAGACTTCCACTGCAGGGGGCACAGGTTCAATCCCTGATTGGGGAACTAAGATCCTGTAAGCTGCACGGCCACAAAAAGAGACATATTCGCATGTATTAAATGTGCCTATTCTGCTGTGTAAAATCCAGCTTCCATTATTCTTTGACCACTGTTATTCCAGCAACTTCCCAGAGGCTGGTTTTCATTTTTCTAAAACCAACTTTCTTATGGTTTTATCAGTCATTGGTCCTGCTAAATCTTCATCTTACAGTAAAACTTTGCAATTCCAATGGAATACAGTTGAGCACACAGGGATATCTAGCCTTTGTCAGAAAAGACAATATAACTTAAAATCCTGACCCATCAAATTATCTCAGGAAAGCAAATAAGTCAATTCTCTTCTCATTTTACACCCAGCATTATATAATGAACATTGAAGTCTCCTCTTTTCCTGCTTATTTCTATAATTTTCACAGAAGAGAACACGCACCCTTCTTTAATCTGCCGCAAGAATCCATCACAACTGAAAAGGCTTTCCATCCCTGTTCAGTAAACAACAACCTAGACACTACAATAAACTGTCTGGAAATCAAATTATTTGGGAGCGTATTTCCCTATGCAGTGAATGCTTTGCTCAGAAGCAAATTTTGTTACCATTTGGTTAATCTGTAAATGGGCTACCAAAACAAAGTACCACAAACTGGGTAGCTTTGAACAACAGAAATTTGTTCTTTCACAGTTCTGGAGGCCAGACATCCAAAATCAAGGTCTTGGCAGGGCCATGCACTCTCTCAAGTTTCTAAGAAAGAGTTTCTTTCTTTATTGCTTGCTTTCTTTTTTTTTCTTAGTTTCTGGTGTTGCCAGCAATTTTTGGGGTCTCTTGGCTGTATATGCATCAATCCAGTCCCTACCTCTGTCTTCATGTAATGTTATCTCTATGTGTCTTGTATTTTAGATTACTCCTGGTTTATTATAAAAGGATACAACTCAAGAATAGCCAGATACAAGAGATGCACAGGGCAAGGTACGTGGGAAGGAATGCAGAGATTCCCTGCCCTCTCTGGGCAGGCCTGTCACTCTTCTAGCATCTCCACGTGGTCACCAAGCTGGAAGCTCCAGAGTCAAGTTTCTGGTCCAAGTGATACTATTTTTTAGTTAATGAGAAGCTGAGTTGATAATTGTATACTATGGAGTAGCTCATGCAATTTCTTTAAAACCAAGTTCATGAATTTCTGCCACAAAGGATTTATTTTCTTTCCAAGCCATAATATATGCAACACTCCATGGAATTGGTTAAGACTCCTGTAGTTTTCAGTGTGAAAAAGAAGAAAAAGCCCTTGCTCTGTAATGATGATCAGGCTCCAACCCTATTTCTACCAAAGATCCTACCAGACCTTTTGAATTAGTTCTCAAGATCCCAGGTCACTCACCAGACCCTAACAGAAATCTGGGAATGAGCCAAGTGGAAGGCCATCTTCATCTGCTGCATAGAGTGAAAGCAATTCAAAATTTTGAATTTGCATCATTCAAATGGCTCAAAGTCCCTGTTTTCTAGTGGGCCAAGGTCTTTCATTACCTATCCTAAGAGACAGTGCTTGCCTGGGGAGTTATTATTTGGCAGACCATCTCATCGAGGCTCTTCCTACACCAGATAGAACCCATGCCTTCTGCATTGGCAGGCAGATTCTTCACCACTGAGCAACCAAGGAAGCTCCTCACTAGATCTCCAGTTGTGACCCTAACAGCTGTTTAAGGCTTTCCTTCCTCACACCACGACTGGTTTGGGGAATTCTTTGGGGCTTAAGCCTGTAGGTGGGGCTCCCTGTGAGAAGACAGAGGGAATCGGAATGGCAAAGGCAGAGGAAGTGAGGCAGGGACTGCCATCTTATCACAATCGTTCCTGAACCTCACTTTGTTAAACATTCAAAAGTCGTCACCAACTTTACTAGCTCTTTAAACCAGGGGCACTAAGAACACATCACTTCAACTGCCACTGTCATACCTGGGCCATAGGAGGTGTTCATTGAAGAAGTATTTTCTGAGAACCTAAGTTGACACTGAACTGTCTTGGGGCTAAAGATCTATTGGTGAACAAGGGCTCCCAATCACAGTGCTTATATTCTGTCAGGAGAGCTGCACAACACACAAGTACGAATGTGAATTATATTATTTTCCCAAATGATAAGGACTGTGAAAGAAATAAACAGGGTGATGTAATAGAGTTACTTTGGTGGGGAGTGGGTAGGGCTGGGGAGGCGCTCTTGGAATCCGTGGACAGAGAGTTTGACATTTGAAGTGAGACCCAAAGGGTGATGAAGAATCTGTCAAAAAGTCACCTGAAGTCCAGCGTGTAGGGACTTCCCAGGAGGTCCAGGTGTTAAGACTTTGCCTTCCAGTGCAGGGTGTTCAGGTTCAATCCATGGTCAGGGAGCTAAGATCCCTCATACCTCACAGCCAAAAAAACCAAAACACATAAAACAGAAATGATATTGTAGCAAATTCAATAAAGACTTAAAAAAAAATAGTCCACATCAAAAAAAAAACAAAAACAAAAAAACACACAACTCTTTAGTGCCCCTCTGCGCATGAAGACCGGGGTCTGGTGCAGAGAAACCTTTGTCCTGGGATCTGGGGCGCGGCAGCCCCTTCACCCATCATGCAGGGCATGTTCGTGGGGAAGATGGTGCTAAACCATTTGTAGACGACCTCCTTCTGGGTCAGGGTTTCCAACGTAGCAGAGCAGCTCCCCGGCTGTGATCTACTGAAAGTCAGTCTTCGACCCAAGGGTTTGTAAACAATAAAAAAATGTAAGTAAAAAAAAGGTAAGAAAAAAAATTCTTTAATTGAAATCTTTAAAGTCCAGAGTATATATAAATCTGGTATTAGGTCTTGGAGAAAGAGTACTGAGATTAAAATATAAAGATGAAGAAGAAGTGGTCCTCTCCATTTGTAACCTAATATGTAATGAGGAAGGCAGGCATAGTATGCATTAATTATCATAATTCATAGTAGAAGTGCTATAAGAGAGATGTAAACAAAATCGCAAAGTAGTACAGAAGGAGAGGGATAATTGTCGTTAAAGTATTTGGAAGATTTAGGAGATGACCTTCAAAGATGAGGTGACAGCTGAGATTGCTGATAACAAAGTGGCTCATAGTCATCAAGTCCTGTCTATGTATCAGCCACTAGGCTAATGGAATTTACAAGAATTCTCATACTTAATCCCATTAACCCTAAAAGGTAGATTCTATTAGTCAGCCTCATTTTACAATAAATACATGAAATGGGGTTTGAGTCTGGTTCATCTAAGTATAGAACTTTTTCTTATATAGACACTATGCACCTAAATGATAATCAGTTGTTTGGCTATGTTTTTCTCTAACTTACTCATTTCATTTTGTGTATCATCTGAACATTTCTTACCACATAATTCTGAGTCATATTATCATTCCCAAAATACCTGAACATGATAAAAACATTTCAGATAATGAGGGAAAGTTGACAGCTACCCGAACGGAAGAATGCACAAGTTATTAGGATAAGTGCACCACAAATATCTTGGTTTACTGTTTTCTAAACAGAGGTTAATTTTATTTATTTCACCTGATATTGGTGTTCAAAGTAAATACATATGTGTAGACCAAAAAGAGAAGTTAATCACTTTTTAAATTCTTTCTGCAGACCATCAAGCTACAAACAGTAAGTCTGTAAAGCCACAAAGCCTTAAAAGATCCATAACCTGAGTAAGATGCTGGTGGATGGAATTGGGACTCTTACTGGAAACCTGATGTGTGAGCTTTAGACCTGGGCTATGCTTTCTTGGGAAAACAAGATGGAAATTTATATATTAGTCATTTGTATTTGGAAGGAAATAAGAAAATTACACTGGCACATATTTATCTCTTTCTTTTGTCATTTATGAAACAGTAATACTTTTTGACCCTGGAGATGTAAAAATGTCACATGTTGATTTATTTGTCTGCCTGTGATAGATGGTGGATGATCCTAGAAGTTGGATTCTCTTATATTCTAGTTAGTGTTGCTGAGTTAAAGATAAGATGGTATCAAATTTTGAAAAGAAGACATTGAGTATTAACTTTGAGGGTCTCTGGTTTAACTTTACTTGGGTTCTGACTATAATTTTTCCCAACCTTTTGGGTTTATATGTATAATATGTGCTATTATCTTTTAAATTTAATATTTATATATTATATAATACACATATAATATGTAATATACAGTACATATTAATATATATCACACATTATATACAATAATATATTATTATACTATTAATATATGATGTGGTATATAATGATTTGATATTTTAATACATAAGAGCAGTTTCATACTATCTCTCTCTCTTTTTAAAAACTTTTTATTTTGTATTGAGGTATAGGATTCTTGGAGGAGGAACCAGCAACCCACTCCAGCATTCTTGACTGGAGAATCCCATGGACAGAGAAGCCTGGCAGGCTATAGTCCAACATACACACACACACACACACACACACACAGTGACTAAGCATGCATGTGCAATAAGTTACATGAGGCATTCGATACTCTATGATAAAATGGGCTTTGTGATAGATGATTTTGCCTAACCGTAGACTAATGTAACTGTTCTGGACACATTTGAGGTAGTCTAGGCTAAGCTATGATGTTCATAGTTTTGATACATTAAATGCATTTTTGACTTACCGTATTTTAAATTCATGAATGGTTTTATTTGGATGCAAACTCATGCACAGTCTAGAAAGATTTGTATTTGGTCTTTTTTCATAGCAAAATTTTATATGATCCACACTTTCCAAGTAATCATCCAACCCTTTAATTGTGCATGTAAAGGTTTCTACAACCTTTCTAGCCAACGCTAACTTTCCATTAATTTTAACTGTAAAGAAAAATCAGAGAATGTTAGTTTTTTCTAAGTCTAGCATTTTCCCATATATTCCATTATTTTTCTAGATATCAGAACTAATCTTACTGTCCTTAAACTTAACTTAGGGCTGGGCTGTGATCCCATGACTTGTCTGGCCAAAAGAACTCCAAATTCATTGGCTACCTTTCAGAAAATTGACCGATGTTCCTGCCAACACTGTTTGTTAGTCTCCTGAGTCAAAAGGCATTCAATAGAGTTAGAATTAACAATATGCTTGGTTTCTAAACCACAGCTTAATGGGAAAGAGAAAGTAAGCAATTCCTAAGGATGTGAAGAAACACAAGTCCTTGGAGTAAAGGCTTATTCATACAACATTTTCTTCAAAGTTAAATTATAACATCTAAGGAGATACGCTACCATTCTAGTAACCAAAGCAACAATTCCCTATTTACACTGGCCTTTAGAATACACAATAAACTGAAAACCATAGTTGCTTGAATGATCCAGTTGCTAGCCTAATTATTATATTGATTAAATCCTTTGTTTTGACTGATTCTAAGCCATACCTTCTTAAAGATCATAGATTCTTTTTGGAAATAG
>NW_011494962.1:6391414-6428192 GCF_000754665.1 Bison bison bison | reverse complement strand
TTTTGGAAATAGTGGCATAAGAGAAACTATGGATTATGTGCTTCTTACAATCAAAAAGGTCTTCAGTGTTTGCTGAACTTACTGTAATACACTGTAGTGGTTGGTTAGTCAGATGTTTTGAATGTTTGTATTTAATATTTATCCATCATATTTATAAAATACATATCAGAATTTTTTTTAATGTTAAAAAGTTTTAAAAAGGAGCAAAAAGGTGCCAGAGGATATCATAAATGGACCATCTTTCTAAGTAGTTGGAAAATAAAAGATATTAATTACTTGGGGTTTTGCAGTGCCTCAAAGATCACTCATCTGTGACTCTAACTCAAAGACTTATAACTCTGGAATATTTATTTGAGATTAATATAAACTTCTTATAATGACTCCCCCTTTCCATTTAAAGTAATATTTTAAACATAAAAGCATAACATCCTCATTTAAAGGTATTATCTAATGTATAATTTATGAATTAAATTTGTTACTTTAATATTGCTTTAATGATTCAAGATCTTAGAAAATTTAAGATCATTTATTTTGCCATACTATGCATGTGGAACTTCCTCAACCAGGGATTGAACCCAGGCTTCCTGCATTGGAAAGATGGGGTCTTAACCACGGGACCACCAGGGAAATCCTAAGATCACTATTTTGATCATCAATGCCAGTTGTACAAAATGGCTTATGGAGTATATATCATCTATTTCAAGTAACTCTTGTGTTAATCTAGGTGCTCTGAGAAGCAGATGCCAAGACAGCATTAAATGGGGAAAGATTTTATGGCTTATGTGAAATGCTTGTGCTAAAAAAACATTGGGGAGAGTTCAGATATGCTTGGGAGACAGGTCAGACCTTGATGCAAGTCTGATCCTAAGGGAGGGAGAGAGAAGACTGTAAAGAAGGACGGTTGGGTGGTACCTTGTAGATTGCCGCACAACCAATGGAAGGTTCAGTGGCTGTTAGTATGTCCTTGAGCCAAAGAATCTGCCTGCAATGTAGGAAACCCTGGTTCAATTCCTAGGTCGGGAAGATCTGCTGGAGAACAGATAGGCTACCCACTCCAGTATTCCTGGCCTTCCCTTGTGGTTCAGCTGGTAAAGAATCTGCCCACAATGTGGGAGATCTGGGTTCGATCCCTGGCTTGGGAGGATCCCCTGGAAAAGGGAACAGCTACCCACTCCAGTATTCTGGCCTGGAGAATTCCATGGACTGTATAGTCCATGGGGTCGCAAAGAGTCGGACACGACTGAGTGACTTTCACTTAAGCCAGTTTGGCTGACAGTGTGTTGCTTTGCCTTCCTTCCTTTCTTTCCTTATTATTTTTTTAAACTGAAGTATAGTTCATTTATAATATTGTGTTTGCTATGGAGCACAGCAAAGTGATTCAGTTTTACATATATACATATTTTTCCAATTCTTTTCCATTATGGGTTATTACAACATATTGAATATAGTTCCCTGTGCTAAAAGTAGCTCCTTTGTTTTTTTTATGAATGATGGTGTGTATCTTAATCCCATACTCTTAATTAATTTATCCCTCTGCTCCTCTTTGCTCTTTAGTAACCATAGGTTTGTTTTCTAAGTCTGAGTCTGTTTCTGTTTTGTAAATAAGTTCACTTGTATTATTTTTTAGATTCCACATGTAAGTGATATCATATAATATTTGTGTTCCTCTGTCTTCCTTACTTTGGTCAGTATGATAATCTCTAAGTCTACCCATTTTGCTGCAATTGGCAATATTTCATCCTCTTTATGACAATAATATTCCATGTATATGTACCACATCTTCTTTATCCATTCATCTGTTGATGGATATTTAGGCTGCTTCTGTGTCTTGGCTATTGTAAATAGTGCTGCTCTGAACACTGGAGTACATGTATCTTTTCAAATTAGAGTTTTCATCTTTTCCAGATATATGCCCAAGAGTGGGATTGCTGGGTCATCTGGAAACCCTCTTCTTAGGCTTTTAAGGAGCCTCCCTACTGTTTTCCATAGCAGCTGCACCAGTTTGCAGGGAATGCTTTGTGTTCTCCGGCTGGGCTGCCTTAGTATTGCCACTGTACCTTACTCATTGTCTGGAAGCCATCTGTGAGATACATGTCCTCAGCTCAAAACCTAAGGTGAGTGTACAGTCCAAGAGCAGAGACCTTCAGTTAATGACTTTCTCTGAAATAGGGCGTTTGTCAGGCACATTCCTCACTTTGGTGGCTGCCGCAACCACTAAGTCAGCCTCTCCAAACCCAGTCTCTTTCCTGGTTTCTGCTCCTAAATTGTGAAGTGCCTCCTGGAAAGCTCCACCTGAATGGCCTGCTGATGCCTCAAGTTCAGTGCTTCAGTGCATTTCAAAATGAACACTTGATTCTGTCCTAACTCATACCACCATTCTCCCACGTACCGAAGCACATCTTACCTCTTCTTTCGTTTGCCTTCCAGATCCAAATAACTAATGAATTCTATCGATCCAGTGTCTATACCATTTTTCTTTCTCTTTTTATTCCTCTGCAGGCCCCCAATGTTAGTTCTCAGGTTTAGACCTTCATCACATTTATGGTACATTATGCGCACGGCTGGCCTCTCTACAGGTGTCCCCGCCTCCCAGCTCTCCTCTCTAATCCATTTAAAGTGCTGCTGCCAGGTCAGTCTCTTTGAAGGGCAGCCACTGTACTATTTCTATTCTGAAAATAAAAACTTTTCAGAGATAGCTGCACACTCATGTTGACTGCACCATTATTTACAAGAGCCAAGATTTGGAAGCAACCTGTCTATCAACAGATAAAATGGATAAAGAAGATGTGATCCATATGCACAGTGGAATATTAACCAGTCACGAGAAAGAAGGAAATCTGCCAAGTGCAATAACATGGATGGACCTTGCATGCACTATGATAAGTGAAGTAAGTCAGACAGAGAAACCTGTATGATCTCTCTGATATGTGGAACAGGAAAAAATTGCACTTGTGAAAACAGAGAGTAGAATGGTGGTTATCAGGATCCAGGGATAGGGATATGTTTTTGTTTGTTAAGATCATTATTTTTTTTTTTTGATGTAGACAATTTTAAAGTCTTTATTGAATTTGTTACAATATCTCTTCTGTTTTATGTTTTGTTTTTTTGGCCACAAGGCACGTGGGATCTCAGCTCTCTGACAGGGATAAAACTCATATCTCCTATATTGGAAGGCAACATCTTAACCACTGGACTTCCAGGGAAGTCCCTAGGGAGATGTTAAAGTATAAAAACCTAAAAGAAGTAGGTAAATAAATCCTGGAGAGCTAACTTACAAAATAATGGTTACAGTCAACAATATTATAAATTTCAGAGCTGCCAAGAGGCTAAATCTTAACTATTTTCAACACACAAAAAATAATAAGTATTTTGATACGATAACAGTTTTAACTCATATGACAGTGGTAATCATATTGCAATATGTAAATTATCAAGCCAACACATTGTACACCTCAAACTTACACCATGTTATAGTTCAATTAAAGTTCAATAAAAACAAAGCCCCTTCAACGTCTCCCAATTTCTTATCAATTGAACTTCTCTACCCATAGCCTCTTATGGTGGTGCTAGTGGTAAAGAACCCCGCTGCCAATGCAGGTAGACCTAACAGACCCAGGTTTGATCCCTGGGTTAGGAACATCCCCTGGAGAAGAAAATGACAACCCACCCCAGTATACTTGCCTGGAGAATCCCATGGACAGAGGAGCCTGGCAGGCTGCAGTCCATGGGGTCGAGGAGAGTCAGACATGACTGAAGCGACTTAGCATGCAGGCTCTCATTCAGGGCCTTCATGATCTGGCTCCATGATCTAGTTTTTCAATTTTTCCTCCTAAAATTCATTGTGTACACACTGGTTGTAGTCTTTCTGAGTTACAGAAGAACCACAATTATACTCTGAACTTTCCCATCTCCATGAATTTTCCTCCTAGACTTGGTTTTACTTTCTCAGTTAGTCCCGTCTTGCTTCAAAACCATCCATCACAACCCAGCTCAATTGTTACTTCCTTTGCATATCTTTCTCCAAATCCCTTAACTGGAAGTGCTCTATTTCCTGACATTTCCTAGTAAATGAAATATGCCTCCAGTTTACAATGGAATTTTTGTTATAGGATGTGGGAATAAGTATACATTATCAAACATATCAAAATTGATTTTGTGAGGAGAAATGTATTATCTGGTTCATGCAAGTACAAATACTGTGATCTAGCAGGAAGGCATCAATTCTGGGTATGTAGAACTCTTAGCCCTGAAATATGGAAAATGCAAATTTCAAAAGAAATATTTTGGTGTCATGGAATACTGGCAGATAACAGGCAGCCACCCAGCAATTTTACTTGTAATTGGAAATCACATAATACAGTAAAGCAAATGCCACTACAGAACTTCAACAAGTACCACAATTAAAACCAAGCCACAATAAAGTAAATGTGGCTGAATTATTATATAGATAGCTGAAGTACATTTAGGAAGAAATCATTATGAACAAGAACAAAAGATAAAGCAAAACAACACAGCTGAATGAACTTCAATATCATGTTTATACTTGAAGTGTTTGTTGAATATTAGTACCTTGCAAAAAACAGTTTTACAAAAAGGAAATAAATACATTCACTTGTACATGATATTATAGCAAAACCCTTGTTGCATTTAGCTATGGCTTTTGTGAGGAATAAATTTAAATATGAAATGTTTGGGGAATAACTGAAACACTATATTGGATCAGCCTGCGGTCTGTGGTTTTTAAATTCTTCCTAAGAAAGATGGCAAGAGGATGCAAATGCACAGACTTTGTTGTTGTTTTTTCCCCTCTTCTGAACCCCCACAGCACAGCGCCTGGCATCTCTCAGTGCATGTGGCCATGTCAACCTGCTACTGGGTCTCTACTGAATCCCACTGGACTAGGATTCTTGAAGGTTGGCTGTGTGTTTATCCAGCTTTATATCTTCACTGTCATTTGCTCATGGATCAATGAAAGAAATGAGATTGACTGAATGGGCAATCAGCTGAAATAGAAGGAAAAGTAGAGGCCGATCAGACAGATAAAGGAAAAAAGGGAATCATGGGCTGAGAAGAGCACCTGGGGAGGATATCCTTGTGGGGATAGTATGATCTGTATAGGGAGGAACCATTAGAAAAGCAGCTGAACTAGCAGAAGCCAAATCACAAATATTTACTACATCACATTGAAGAGTTTGGACTGTATTCTTTAGACCATGGGAAATCATTCAAGGAAATGGAAAGATGAGACTTTTAGAAACATCATTCCAGAAGACCATGAGAGTTAGCTGGGAGTGTGGGGGAAGGATAGGGATGTGGCCATGGGGACAGGGAAGACCAGCTAGGAGGAGGGTGTTACAACATTTCAGGCATGCCACGGCTAAGGTTGGTTCTAAAGCCAAAGTTGGGGAACAAAGCAAATGAAAGAATCATATCTGAAAGCTTCAGGCAGAGGGACTTGCTCATTAGCTGTACACAGGCCAGGAGAGGGAGTCCAGGAAGTCTTAGGTATTTGGTGGTGGTGCCATCCACCGAGCAGTGTTTTAGGGAAGAAAATGAATGCCACTTTGGGACCTGAGATATATGGAAACAATGAGGGTTATAAATAAATTGAAGAAATGTGATTCAAGAGAGAGCTGGAGAGCTGAGAGAGAGCTGTTTATTATACTATACTTAACTGTGCTTTATCTTTCCATATCTTGGGCTATCATTCTTCCCTTCCAGTAGTTTTTTTTTTTTTTTCCAGCTTTGAGAACCTCTTAATATTCTGTATAGAAGAGTGCTTCCAAAATCCTCTGTTTTTTTCCCATAGGTAAAGCCTTCTTGGCCTGGTGTTTCATGTGTTTTACTGATCTTACAGAGCCCATCTCATCTCTTTTACCCCAAGTATAACATTTAGAGGGCTTCCCAGGTGGCATAGTGGTGAAGAATCTGCCTGCAATGCAGGAGACCCAGGTTCGATCCCTGGGTTGGGAAGATCACCTGGAGAAGGAAATGGGAACCCACTCCAGTATCCTTGCCTGGAGAATCTCATGGACAGAGGAGCCTGATGGGCTACAGTCCATGGGGTTGCAAAGAGTTGGACACGACTAAGTGATTAACACAGACACATGCGTAACATTTTTAAAAATACCTGATAGACCACTAAGTCATTCTAACAGGAGATTATTTTTCAGCATGTAATAAAAACATCTCTGGCATTCCAGAATCCTCAAAGGGTAGCACCTTTCCAATATTTTTTGTATCAAATTGTGAACCAGTCTATTTGGTGAGCTTCAGTATAAAGCTTTACCAAATTGAATTTGTAAATTCCCAAGTGCCAGTCAGAATCTGTGACAATAATACTTTCATGGGCAAAAGATGCCATGCCCCTTTAAAAAAAAAAACAGTGACTTTCTACCTTTCTAAAGCAGTATATTATCTTTACTGTAAGAAATAACAAAGAGGTCTTTCTAAGGCAGGACTAGAGGTTTGGATAGGAAATTTAGGTAAAATTTAAAGTAAAAAGAAAGAAAGAAAGAAAAAGAAAACATTTTAACTGAATTTTGATTTTTTTTCCATTCAGAAGCAAATGTGGGGGCTTCCCTGGTGGTCCAGTGGCTAGTACTCTACACTCCCAGTGCAGGGGACTTGGGTTCGAGTCCTGATCAGGGAACAAGATCCCACATGCCTCAGAAACAAAAGAAAAAAATTAAGTATAATAAATTCACAACCAACATAAAACGGCTCACTGTCTCAAGAAATTTATTTTTTAAAGGATAAATTTATCTTTGTGGGGGTCTAAATAAACATGTAAGTGAGAATCACTGATTTTTACCAGTGATATGAAACCACCTCTGGGCCACACAAGCTGATAGAACTGATTTTGTAACTTCTCTTAAAGCAGAACGTGAGAAGCTTTCAACTGCGGGAGAATTTCTAAATTTCAGACAACACACACTTATGTTGGAACGTATCCCAAGACCTTGGAACCAATACTCAAATTACCTATGACACATAGGCCAGAATTTAAGCACTTGAATTCTCAACACAGAGATCATCTTATACTGATGACAAACAAATTCACAGCTGCCAAGTTTTATGATTCAGTCAGGAGACAGGAGACAATTTATTGAAACTTTCCCCATGATCTCAGTATCCTAGGACTTTATGGTGGAAAGCTGGAAAGTCGGAGAGATAATAAGTTGTGGAATAATTTGAAATAGGAAATATTAAAATTCTACTTTTAAGAACCAGGATAATAACTTGAATTCTTTGTATTCCGATTCTGAGATGTGCAGGTAAAGTTTGTTGTTATTGTCATTCAGTCACTAAGTTTTGTCTGGCTCTTTTTCGACCCCATGGACTATATATAGCCCACTAGGCTCCTCCGTCCGTGGAATTTCCCAGACAAGAATACTGGAGTGGGTTGCCATTTCTTTCTCCAGGGGATCTTTCTGACTCAGGGATCGAATTTGTGTCTCCTACCTTGGCAGGATTTTTTTTTTTTTAAACCACTGAGCCACTACGGAAGCCCCAACAGGTTAAGTTTAGTGACTTTTATTGTCTTTGTTTTGATTCCTGGATAATTATAGACATCCAAAGGAGAGTTTGGCTGCACTGTGCTTCCATAAACGATTACATACTATTTTTCATTTGTTCTGAATGGTGAATGTTTTTCCTTACAAACAGTGAAACAGAGCAGGACCCTATGGTCCTTCCCCCCATGTCCTCTGCCTGTCTTTTGTCTGTGGTGGAAAACGTTAATCAAAGAATAAGTTTAATCAGAGAAGTGAGAACATGTAGACACAAAGGAAAGCAGTCAAAGGAGATGGAATAATAATAACGTACTAATTAAGCATAGTCAAGGACCTTTAGTTCCTTCTCAAGGGCTACAGATAATATTCTGAGCCATATCCTGTGAGCTCTTATAGACACTGAAACACTGGGTGGAAGAAGTGATGATCAGACTGTAGCCACGACGTAAGCTGCCACAGTTGTGAGAACTGACCTCAAAGAAATGGGAACAAATGGACCCTAGAACTAAAGATTAACTGTACCTAAAACAACCAAAGTGACACTGGTCAGACCACCGACCAGTTTGAAGATGACTGTGCAGCTTCTACATGTAGCCCCTCTCTCCCAACTCTGCCTATTGGGGGAAGGAGGGAGGAGGGAGTTGGCTTTTGGACATGTCTGCCCTTTCTCACAGCTGCCGGCATCTGAAATAAAGCAAACTTTTCTTTTCACCAACCTGGCCTGTTTATTGGCTTTTGGATAGTGAGCAGCCAGACCTCCCACTTTTCGGTAACAATAGTACTGGTCACTTTGACAATTATAGAAAAAATTCTCTATTTCAGAGGTCATTAGGAGAAAAAGTCCCCACAGATGCTTACCATCTTCTATATTCCAGGCATTGTGAAAATGAGAGTCATTCAGTTGGGTCCAACCCTTTGCAACCCCATGGACTATAGCCTGTTAGGTTCCTCTTTCCACTGGAGTGGGTAGCCAGCCGTTCCCTTCTCCAGGAGATCTTCCACACCCAGGGATCAAACCCAGGTCTCCCACATTGCAGATGGATTCTTTCCTGTCTGAGCCACCAAAGAAGTGGCTGTTTAATTGAAATGACTCAATTTCATTTAATGAAATTCATTTTATGAATTCAATTTATGTCAACTCTAAATATGACACATGTATCTGTTATGCTGTGTAACAAATTAAGCAAATCACCACAAACTCCACCCATTTACTAGTTCATTGCTGTGTAGAAATCTGGGCAGTATGGGCACAGTGCACCTGAATGCTCAGAGTCTCTAGTAGCTAAAATCAAGGTATCAGCCTCGATTTGTTCTCAGCTGGATGTCAGGATCATTTTTCCAAGTAGAATTTAGTTCTGTGAATGAGACTGGCCCTTCTTTGCTGGATGTCAGTGGGGAGCTTCTCTTAGCTCATAGAGACCTCCTACATTCTTTGCCCCATGGCCCCCTCCATCCTCAAAGCCAATGGAGAGTCTCCATTGTGTTGAACATGCCTCACACTTCAAATGTCTAGTCCCTCTTACTGGATCACTTAGTTTAGGCCAAACTAGGATAACCTCCCTACTTTAAGGTCATCTGATTTCAGATCATAACTGCATCTGCAAAATCACTTCACAATAGAACCTAGATTCATGTTAGATTGACTAGGGGAAGGTGTGTGTACCGTAGAGGGTGGGTGTATGGAGGACAATCATAGAATCTTGATTCTCAGTTGCACAATTCTGTAATCAAAATGTCAGCTAGGCTGTTTTCTCATCTGAAGGCTTGACTGGGGGAGAATGTGCTTCCAAGATGATTCAGCTTGTTGGCAAAATTCATGTACTTGTAACTGTGTGATTGAAGTGAATTGAAGTGAAAGTCGCTCAGTCGTGTCCAACTCTTTGCGACTCCATGGACTATATAATCCATGGAATTATCCAGGCCAGAATACTGGAGTGGGTTGCCTTTCCCTTCTCCAGGGGATTCTTCCCAAGTCAGGGATCAAACCCAGGTTTCTTGCATTGCAGGCAGATTCTTTACCAGCTCTGTGGCTGAGGACTTTGGAGTTTTGTTGGCTGTTGGCTGAGTCACTCACTGGTCCTAGTGGTACCCCAACAATGACCTGCCATGGAACCATCTATCTCAACAGGCAGCTCATGACATGGCTGTTTGCTTCTTGAAGACCAGTAAGAGAGTGTCATTGTCCAGTCTGCTAACACAGAATCTTATGTGATGTAATCTAATTATGAGAGTGTTATCCTATTCTCTTTGCTGTATTCTTTCTTTATTTTCTGCTTATTGGAGTTCTTTATTTTTTTAAAAAAATTTATTTTGTATTGGATTATAGCCAATTAACAATGTTGTAATAGTTTCAGGTGGACAGCAAAGGGACTCAGCTATACATATACATGTATCCATTCTTCCTCAAATCACCCTCCCATTCAGGCTGTCATATCCATGTTCTTCTACTTAGAGCAAGTTAAAGTTTCCATGCTGCAGTCAGAGAGAGGACATTATACAAGGATGTGTGACTCGATGAGGGTCATCTTATGCTGTGTCTGCCACAAAAAGTCTGTGCTCAGAGCAGTTGTGGAAGAAGTTCAGATCAAAGTGGTCTCCAAGTTTTTAGAGAACAGGACCTTATTAAATGTACAGTAGTTGCCACCAGATATCCAGCCAGGGTTAAATGGGAATCCTATTTCAAACTCGATATCTGATATCAATTTTCTGGGTTTGAATCCCAGTTCTGTTGTGGATTAACTGTGCAACTTTACCTCTCTGTGCCTCAGTTTCCTCCTCTACTAAATGAGCATGAGAGTACCCCTGCACCCAAGGGTCTTTTATGAAGATTAAGGTGACATCATTTACAGTGGAGCCTGATATACAGTAAGTGCTCAGTAAACAATATTTTATATTCCTTTTCTCCCATTGGATGATTTATGCTGCATCTTTCATTCATGAATTTATCTAAATCTATACTGAAACCCACGTATTATTCTTTTTTTAAAAAGTTTTTGAAACATTATGTAACTTCACACATTTAAAAACATTTATTTATTTATTTATTTTTGGCCATGTTGGGTCTTCGTTGGTGCTCGGGCTTTTCCCTAGTTTCGGGGAGTAGGTGCTTCTCTATTTGCAGTGTAAGAGCGTCTCACTACAGCAGCTTCTCTTGTTGCAGAGCGCAGGCTCTAGGGCATGCAGGCTGCAGTAGTTGCCGCTCCTGGTCTCTAGAGCTCAGGCTGAAGAGTTGTGGTGCATGGGCTTAGCTGTACCATGGCATGTAGGATCTTCCTGAGCCAGACATTGAACCCGTGTCTCCCGCATTAGTAGGTGGATTCTTTACCACTGAGCCACCAGGGAAGCCCCAGTATTTTTCTTGATATAAGTACTTTGGTTAATCCTTATCCAGTCTTTTCAATTTTGCTTCTTTTCATGCATTTGGTGAAGTGGTCCACATTCATTCTCTAGTCGCATTATTATGATGCTGATTATGCTTTCTTAAACACTTTTAATTTCCAAACTATTAATAAGTCTCTTGAAGGAATTGAATTTTAAGATAAATTTCCTTTAACATATTTTATTTATGTGTGTCTTGTTCTTAAATGAGGTTGAGTGGTAAACTATGGTTAAAGGGGGGATTAAATCTGGTGAGTGTTGGTGGTTAAAAAAAATTATGTGGATATCTATCTCTCTATCATCTATCTGTCTATCTTTATAGTTTGTAGCATTGGGTCAAGAGATGTATGTGGGGGTGATGGCTGATCATAGAACCTAACATCCTGGGAATTTACATGGTCTATATGTTCAAGGGAACATGAATCAAACTTACAGAATTAAATTGAGTAGCACCAGTTCTGTGCTCAGCTCTACACCAAACTCTATACAGGAACAAAAATGAGATACACCTCATTTTCTGTTCTGAGGCTTACAGTGTTGCCAGGGAAACAAAGCTCATGCATATTAGACAGACATACTGTAAGATGGCATAGGATTGCATTAAAATTAGATAGATGAGTATATGAGTATAAGTGATATCAGATCTCAAAGGAGGTAGGATGGGTTAGAGAGGGCTTGCTAAAGAAGCTTTGGGTTATAAGCAGAGTTTGGAAAGGCAAAAATTAATTAAACACCCATTCAGGGATGGAAATTTTTTTTTTTTAAACACCCAAAGCATTTTGTATTGGGGTATAGCTGATTAACAGTGTTGTGTTAGTTTCAGGTGAACAGTGAAGGGACTCAGCCATATACATATATGTATCCATTCTCCCCTAAACCCCATTCCCATCTAGGCTGGCACATAACGCCGAGCAGTTCCATGTGCTGTACAATAGATCTTTGTTGGTTATCGATTTTCAATATAACGGCGTATACATGACCTTTCCTAAGTCGCTAACTATCAGGGATGGGAAATATTTTGAACACTAGTTTGCCATTAGAACTGACCCTAACCTCTTTACAAGACAATGAGAGAGCAGGATAGGGATTTATGTTAGGGAGAGGGTAGTAAGCATTGACTCTATCTAATCTTTATGAGATAATCGTCACCCTTATTTTGTGACAGTAGACCTTAGGGTAATGGGGGTTAAAATATCTGTTTGCAACATAAAAATGCCAAAATGTAGAGGGACATATTCCTTGTCACACTGTAGGATGTTAAGATAGGATTCAATTGTCCAGTTTTTTGTCTCGTTTGTTTTAAACAGAAAGCCCTACTGTGACTCTTTCAATACTTTAGAACTTCAAAAACTTGTGACTAGCCTTACATGTAATTGCAAATGAAAACCAGAGACAACAAAACAGGATATTAATTTCTCATCTAATTAAAAGATGTCATAAAGTATAAAATGCTTCATCTTGTCTTACAATTATGCCAGTTGAAAAAGTACTTTCCAGTCCACACTTTCTTTAGATTCCTACAACAAATCTTTCAATAGCAACCATGGTTTATAAGTAGCTACTTTCTATTGTAATAACCTATCTAAAAAGTTTTATTTCACTGTATATAATGGAAGAATGTATTTTAAATGGCTATTTATAAATTACAATTGCACTAAATCATCAGGCAATAGTATTTGTTGAGAAAGCTAGTAATTGAATGTTATTACCCAATTGTTTATGACCTTATCATTTTTCAGAGTCTCTCAGAAACCAATTTTGTACAATGAGCTATTGGTGTAAATAGACAGAAATTCTCATAAGCTGAAATCTACTTCTCCCAGCTATAAATTCTTTGTCTAGTAAATACAAGCTCATCTTGTGCTCATAAAGTAGGGCACTACACTTCTTTTCTGCTATTTTAGTACATCTTGAATGTGTTTCCTTTCTAACTGAAAAAAGAATTGAGCTCATAAATTCTCCCTCAACTCCTAAGAGCCACAGTAAGCACTGCCTACCAAGAATCTGTTCCAGTAGATAGTCCTGGGATCAGTATTGATCGTGACATTAAATAAATGGGTCTGATCTTCCCTTTTCAACACTCAAGGCTATAAGTAATGTGATCTCAAAGAAGCACAGAAGGAAAAGTAGGCATGGGGGTGGGGAACCCAGCCTTATGTCTTGTGCCAGAAAACAGACTAATTGTCTTTTGAAGTGCCTATTTCTAGGTCAGACAGCAAAGGGGAATGGAGCCTCCCAAATTCACTTTAAATGTAGCTAGAACAAGAGGGCTGCCTAGTTTTTTTTTGTCACAGGTTGTGAAGTACACAAGGGTCTGCTAAGGGGGCAAACAGGGTTAAATCCATCTCTCATTTGGCTTGCTAGTCTGTGTGCCTACATGAGAATATATCTGCTTGGATGAAGGGGTATCGTTTCCTTATTCACACAACTGCTCTCATGTGGATGGGCTGTGGCCCTAATAAAGACTGTCCCACTGGCCCCCAAAGCAAATGTATTAACCACACCTGTGGAATCTTGTGTGTGTGTGCGTGCACATGTTCATTTGTGTCTAACACTTTGCAACCCCATGGACTGTAGTCCACTAGGCTCCTCTGTCCACAGGATTCTCCAGGCAAGAATACTGGAGTGGGTTGCTATTTCCTTCTCCAGGGGATCTTCCTGACCCAGGAAGTAATAAATGTAATAAATGTCTTCACCTGACTTATTCTAGTTAAACATGTGCCTTGCTTTCTCTGTGTGAAGCCATCTTAAGAAGAAATTCTCAACATATGTTGAAGACAACTTTCAACTCTCTGCAACAACAAAGAAAAAAAAAAACATATTCCAGCTTCATAAAAAGTTGTGGTTTATGTTAATCCTCCACGTGCTATGAAATTTAAAAAAATATTTAGTTTCAAGAAAAAACATAATGTTACTAGTTTCTTACATGGATCCTTCTGTTCAGTTCAGTTCAGTTGTTCAGTCGTGTTCGACTCTTTGCGATCCCACGGACTGCAGCACCCCCAGGCTTCCTTGTCCATCGCCAACTCCTGGAGCTTGCTCAAACTCATGTCCATTGAGTCGGGGATGCCATCCAACCATCACATTCTCTGTCATCTCCTTCTCCTGCCTTCAATCTTTCCCAGCATCAGGGTCTTTTCAAATGAGTCAGTTCTTCTCATCAGGTAGCCAAAGTATTGGAGTTTCAGCTTCAGCATCAGTCCTTCCAATGAATATTCAGGACTGATATCCTTTAGGATGAACTGGTTTGATCTCCTTGCTGTCCAAGGGAATCTCAAGAATCTTCTCAACACCACAGTTCAAAAGCATCAATTCTTCGGCACTCAGCTTTCTTTATGGTCCATCTCTCACATCCATACATGACTACTGGAAAAACCATAGCTTTGACTAGACAGACTTTTGTCAGCAAAATAATGTTTCTGCTTTTTAATATGCCATCTAGGTTTGTTATAGCTTTTCTTCCAAGGAGTAAGCATCTTTTAATTTCATGGCTGCAGTCACCATCTGCAGTGATTTTGGAGCCCAAGAAAATAAAGTCTGTCACTATTTCCATTGTTTCCCCATCTATTTGACATGGATCCTTATCACCTGCTAAATAGTTTCAGGTGGCACTAGTGGTAAAGAACCTGCCTGGCAATGCAGGAGACAAAGGAGCCATAGGTTCAATTCTTGGGTCAGGAAGATCCCCTGGAGTAGGGCATGGCAACCCACTCCAGCATTCTTGCCTGGAGAATCCCCTGGAGAGAGGAGCCTGGTGGGCTACAGTCCATGGGGTCACTACTGAAGTGGCTCAGCAGGCATTCAAACAGTTCTATGGTATGATTCCTAGTGACACTTGGTCATTCCATAGTTGACATTTTTATTCAAACTCAGAAGGTATTACTTTATCTTCATTGCCTTTATTTATTTTTTAAAAAACATTTCTTTGTTTATCTGGCCATGCCAGGTCTTAGTTGTGGGATGCAGGATCTTCAATCTTCTTTGGGGCAGTTGGGATCTTAGTTGAGGCATGCGGAATCTAGTTCCCTGACCAGGGTGCTCTGCATTAGGAGCTCAGCAGGGAAGTCCCGAGAGACTCTTTAGAGTGTCCACTAGTCTATTAGGGCTTCCCAGGTGGCTCAGTGGTAAAGAATTCACCTGCCAACGCAAGAGACTCCGAAGATGCAGTTCTGGTTCCTGGATCAGGAAGATCCCCTGGAGAAGGAAATGGCAACCCCTTCCACTATTCTTGCCTGGAGAATCCCATGGACAGAGAAGCTTGACGGGCTATAGTCCAAGGGGTCGCAAAGAGTCAGACATGACTGAGCACTCACACACTCTTCTGTTACTGTTACTCATAAGCTCTTTATTGTCTGGGCTTGGGCTGATGAATGAGGGAATCATGTAAGGTTCCTCCACCATCAACACCCTTAAACTGCCCTTGTGTAACTCTGCTACCCACTCTAGCTTTATTTACTGCTTTATTTTTACTGCATATGTACTTCCTTCTCCATCTTTCCACTTCCCCTATTCTGGCACAATATGAATCCTTTTCCCTGATATTAGGAGTATCCTAATATCCTTGAGGGTGAGGCTCTTGTTGATCAGTGTTCCTATTTTGTGAGTGGAAGAGTAAGTAAACAGTGGGGAACCAAACAGGCCCAAACACAACAAATTCCCATCCACTCTTTCTGGAATATGCCTTAGATTGTTTCTTGTGTCTTGGCTCAAATTAGTCCATCTAACTAGATGACTTTTCCCATTCTATTGTCCTCTTAAAATCAAACTTACTCTAATATTCAAGTCAAAGGTTGATTCTTAAAGTATTTCCTGAAATATGATATTTTACTTCCTCTCAGTATACATCTTTTAAAAAAACTTTTAATTTAATATTGGAGTATAGCCCATTAACAATGTTGTGATAGTTTCAGGTGGACAGCAAAGAGATTCAGCCATACATATACATGTATCTGTTCTCCCCCAGACTCCCCTCCCATTCAGGCTACCACATAACATTGAGCAGAGTTCCCTGTGCTATACAGTAGAACCTTGTTGGTTATCCATTTTAAAAGCACACATCATTTTAAAATATATATTTAAAATTTTTATTTATTTGTATGCATGTGTGCTCAGTTGTGTTCAACTCTGTGACCTCATGGAGTTAGGCTGAGCCTGGTCTTAGTTACAGCATGTGGGGTCTTTAATTGCAGCAGGTAGAATCTAGTCCCCTGACCAGGGACTGAATCCCAGTCCCCTGCATTGAGAGCATAGTCTTTTAAAAATATATATATATGTACGTATGTATGTGGGTGGGTGTGTCTACAGGAATCCCAGAAATAAAATTCTCTAATCTTCCGGGCTCAGTGACTTAATGGCAAGGGAAGTAAAATGGCTATCCAGTTCCAAGAAGGACCGTGCTGGGTCACCCGCTCATGAATGTTTCTGCCAGAGCCTCACGCTCCAGAACCAAAGGAGAGTACGGAGTCTTAACTGCTGGACCTTTAGGGAAGTCCCCTCGTAGAGTACATCTTACAGATTTGGAAGCAAGTTGAGGCCGAATGAGAGCACAGAAGGCCAGATAGATGGGAGCCAGGATGCCAGCTCTCAGACAGCAAGTAGGGGTCTAAAGGTTGGGGAGATACACAGACCACTTCCAGCAAGTTAAAGCTAAGAATGTGGAGCAAGTGATAAAGCAGGTCAGGATCCATTGAAGCCAAAATTTTGGAGATTTTTTTTAAGTTCATATCTAGCTTCTGTCGAAATGTCCTTGCTTCCTGAAGAGTTGGTGTTTGTGAGCAGTTCCAGAATTTTCAGTTCTTAGTTTGTTCTTCTAATACTCATCACACTGCACCTGGTACCTTGAAAGTGCTCATCTCCCTTACTAGTCTATAAGCCTCCTGAGGCCTGACACTATCTTGCTCATCTCACCCCCATTGTCTAGTGAGTGCTGTTTGCAAAGGGATGTCAACAAATATCTCTTGAGTTGTAGTTTTAAAGTTGAATTGAATTAGTGGAAACTACTGTGAATTTAATTTTACACATGTTGAGAGTACAGACTTGCAGGGCATTCAGAGGGAATATCGGCAATCAGCTGAAATAAAAAGACTTGAGATCTGGAGGGAGTGGCTGGATGGACAGACATATTTGGATGCTGTCCACATATGGATGAAAACCTAAGAAGTGTGTGTAGAGGTAAAAGAGCTCTAAGTTGAAAATTGAATAGAGGGGGAATACAAATTTATTTATTAAGCCAACATTTACCAATAATCTATTTTAAAATTATTTTAAAAATTTTAACATTTATTTATTTTTGGCCATGTCATACAGCTTAGTTCCCTAAACAGGGATGGAACCCAAGCCCCCTCCAGTGGAAGCTCGGAGTCCTAACCACTGGACCACCAGGGAATTTCTTAACTAATAATTTAGGGCGTTCCAAGCATTTAAGTCGGAGAAGACGATGGCACCCCACTCCAATACTCTTGCCTGGAAAATCCCATGGACGCAGGAGCTTGGAGGGCTTCAGTCCATGGGGTCTCGAAGAGTCGGACATGACTGAGCGACTTCCCTTTCACTTTTCACTTTCATGCATTGGAGAAGGAAATGGCAACCCACTCCAGTGTTCTTGCCTGGAGAATTCCAGTGACGGGGGAGCCTGGTGGGCTGCTGTCTATGGGGTCACACAGAGTCGGACACTACTGAAGTGACTTAGCAGCAGTAGCAAGCATTTAAGTGGGTATGATTATAGAAATACCATCAAGGATCTTCAGTCTTTTAGTGGTAGCAATAGACTAATGAAGAGATGATTGTAAATATATTAATATTATAAATATTGTAAATATATTAATATTATATATAATAATATGCAAGAAAGTGGGTATGACAGTGATTTAAAAATGCTTTTAAAAATTAACACAATAGGGTTTTTTGTTTTTTATTTGGTTGTAATGAGATCACTGAGCATCTTATAAAATTCTGCTTCAGAGAGAAATGAGGCAAATCTGCATTAAAATTTGACATACTTGTTATGCGGTGACCTAAAAAATATATGTACATTTTAATAAATTCTAAATTGTTATTATTAAAGAAGAAAAAAAGAAGAAGAGTATGACAGAGGATAAGACTGTTGGATGACATCACCAATTCAATGGACATGAGTTTGAACAAACCCTGGGAGATGGTGAAGGACAGAGAAGCCTGGTGGCCTGGTGTGCTGCAGTCCATGGAGCTGGATACCACTGAGCTACCAAACAACATTATTAGGTGCAATACCTCTTAAGAAAATTTACATAGCTCCACGTTTGTTTTACTTCAAAAGATATTGTTTTTTTTCCACTAAATGTGATGATCTGAATAATCTAAATGTTTTAGTTGATCTTCATTTATAAACATGGGATTTTAATGACCATATTAGTCCAAACCATAAGGCTCTGGAATCCTACATGAGTGAATTGTTTGAAGAAAGATGAAAGAGTGGTGGTAAAAAAAAAGTGTAATGAGCTTACTCTCATGGCCCCATTTTATTCTGTTCATAATAAAGTACTTTTCAGCTTCAATTTATTTTTAGACATCTAGAGAAGATTAGGCGACCGCCATATTTAAAGACTTGAACAAACACTGATGACCCATTTTGCACACTGAAGTTTTGTTCCAGTGTTTCTTGTGTCCCTGCTGGTAGTTTACAGTTGGACGCGGTTTAAACTATAAAGGAAGTTCTCCATTTCAGCTAAAACAAATTCGACAGCCTCCCACCAGGAAAAGAAAGTTGCCTCTCCCATAAATTACCAAGTGTTTAGAAAGGTGTGGAGCCCACATGCAAAAAAGGGTTGCAACCTATTGAGAAAAATACAATGAGCCAGTTACAGAGACTTCGTACCTGCCAGGTGTTGCTCAGAAATTATGCATCGCTGTGTATGTGAAAGTACACAGCAGAGACTGGCACACCACATACGCCTTGCTGCACAGAATTGAAGTCTCAATTGTTTTATTTTTTAGTATATAATTGGAAAAGATTCTGTTGGCAGATATCATTAATCAGTGGTTATTTATGCATTGATAAATCAATTCTAGATAGAAGTGAGAGGATTATCTATGAGGTCTTAATGTCAATAGCTTCAGAGGATCTGAAACCAGTGACTTTCTTAAGGGGGAAGGGAAAAATTAGGCTGTTTATTTTTGTTAGGCTTCTTGATCTGGATTTCTGGTCTGGGTAAAATTAATAGCAAGAGGCCTTTTTTCATTTCCTTATTAATTGGTATTCACTATTTTCATAAAATGCATTTAAAAATATTAAACACAAAATTAAAATATATGATATGTAATGTAACTAAGATTTTGATGCTTTCTCTCAAATATGTTATAAATGATTAGCCCATGAATTGACATATCATTGGGAATTATTGGCAGCATTTCTTTTTTCTTTATTTTTCTTGGCTGAAAACAACAGAAATTTATTCTCTCATAGTTCTGGAGGCTGAAAGTCTGAAACCAGCATCACTGGGCTGAAATTAAGGTGTTGGCACAGCTGTGCTCCCTCCAGGAGCTTTAAGGGAGAATCCATTCCTTGCCTCGTTCATCTTCTAGAGGACAGCTGCACTCCTTGGCTTGTGATCCCTTCCTCCATTTTCAAAGCCCGCTGTGCAGCATCTGCATCAGTGATCACGTTGCTTTCTTCTCCCTTGTCTGTGAAATCTCCTTCAGTCTTCCTCTTACAAGGACACTTGTAATGGCATTCAGGATGCATCCAGACAAACTTGCATAATCTTCCGTGTTGAGATCTCTAAATTAATCACTCCTGCAGAGTCTCTTTAGTAACATTTGCAGGGTCCAAGAATTAGGATGTGGAGATCTTTGGGCATCAGTGTTCAACCCATCACATGCACCACTTACTAGATGTATGTCTATGGGCAAGCTTCCTCCCCTCTCTGTGCCTCTGGAGCCTCGTTTTTGTTTTTTGTTGTTGTTGTTTTTTTTTAGTTTAAATTTATTTACTTTTAAATGGAGGATAATTGCTTTACAATGTTGTGTTGGTTTCTGCCATAAAACAATGTGAATCCATCATAGGTATACATATGTCCCCTCCCTCTTGAGCCTCCCTCCCACCTTCCACTCCATCCTTCCCCTCTAGGGTTTCCTGGTGGCTCAGCAGTAAAGAATTCACCCACCAATGCAGGAGAAATGGGCTCAGTCCCTGGTGGATCCTCATTTTTCAAATAGATATAATAATATTACTTAAGTTATGGTTCTGAGGATTAAATATGAAGTGTTGAGCACATGTCCTGGCATGCAGTAGGTACTCAACAAATGATAGTTGTTATTATCTTATCATCATCATTATTATTATGCCCTTTAAATGTGCCAGGCACATACTAAGTGTTGGGGATCCAAGGGTGAAAAGACACAGTTCTTGCCCTCAGAAGGTTATAATTCCTTGGAGATGCACAAACGCAAACAGTGTACCTTCAAATTGCTTGGGCTGCCTGCATTTCTTAAAGGGAATTTCACCAACTCCATTTTATTTGAACTTAAGTAGTAAGCACCTTGAATGATCATTAAAAAAAAAAATTATTTGGCTGTGTCAGGTCTTAGTTATGGCTCGTGGGCTCAGTAGTTGTGGCATGCAGGTTTAATTGCCCCACAGTATGTGGGATCTTAATTCTCTGACCAGGGATCAAACCCAAGTCCCTTGCATTAGAAGGTGGATTCTTAACTACTGGAACACCAGAGATGTCTCCTTAGCATGATATTTTAATCAGGAATAAATAATAGGCCTCATGATTTCACAACTATATGTCAATTAATTTAATGCTTATAAGTGAGGTTAATAGTAAGATAAAGCAAATTCAGATATTCATTAAGTAAGGGACTCATTTAACAAATCATACAACCCCTCTTCGCTGGGTACTATTCTGGGTGGTGGGAGTTGACCTGAGGAAGGGTTGGGATCTTACTCAGTTTTCAGGTAATAAGCAAGCCTGTTATTGTGTCTGGATGCTGGCAGGAGACCTGAGACTGGGGTCAAAGACTAAGGACTTTATTACTCTGGGCACAGCAGCCAACATGAGCTTTCTCTTCGCTTGTGTCAGTTTCTCACACCCCCCAGTTTCCACAGGATAACTCAGGTGGGCCTACCTGGATGCCTCCATACATGTTGGGTTGCATTACAGGAGAGCAACGCTTGCTTGCAGAATCCATCAGTTTCAGAGAGAACAAGTTGTTCTTTGAGGGGAGTTACCTCTTCCCTCCCAAGTTGCTGTTGCTATTTAGTCACTAAGTTGTGTCTGACTCCTTGTGACTCCCTGGACTATAGCCCTCCAGGCTCCTCTGTCCATGGGATTCTCCAGGCAAGAATACTGGAGTGGGTTGCCATTTTCTTCTCCAGGGGATCTTTCTGACTCAGGGATCAAACCCGCATCTCCTGCTTGGCAGGCAGATGCTTTGCCACTGAGCCGCTTGGGAAGCCCTTCCCTCCCAAGTTGCTTGCTACACATGTAACCCTGAGAAATGGCCCAGGTAAGACCAGTGGAGGCCTTGTGCTCTTGGCATACTTAGCATGACTCTGATGGGACTCTTAGGGCCCATTAGCCGATTGCCTCTCCCAACAGATCCCTAGATCTTTGCCCTTACAGAGCTTGTAATCTATTATTAGGCTTCTTACTGGTTTAAAAGATTTCATCCTTGCCTGTTTTATTCTTTCGGAATTACTGTCAACATTGCTTTGAAGCTTGCACTGGCCTTTTCCTCATATTTGCCTTTTATTTCACTATTGCTTCATCTTCCATTGCTATTTACATTTCCCCGTTAAGTCTCATGCATGAGTCAAATACTGCCTATACCCTAGGAGTCACATTGCTATCATAAAGACTGGACTGAGTTCCTCAAGACATTTTCAAGCAGTTTCCTCAAAGCCTCACTATCCATTCAGGATGTTTCTCTGACCTAAAGCAGTTGTCACATTTAGGCCTGAAGACAGGTCAGTCAGAGTTTTGTCAAGGCAGTTATTTAGCCTGGGTCGCTCTGAGTTGGGTCTCAAGACTCTGGCCTTTGTGTCTGCTATGGCTAGCTGAAAGTGAAAGTCACTCAGTCCTGTCCGACTCTTTGCAACCCCATGGACTATAGCCTGCCAGGCTCCTCTGTCCATAGAATTCCCCAGGCCAGAATACTGGCAAGGGTAACTCTTACCTTCTCCAGGGGATCTTCCCAATCCAGGGATTAAACCCAGGTCTCCTGCATGGAGAGAACTGTCTGTCTACTCGTGTGCATGTTAAGTTGCTTTAGTCATGTCTGATACTTTGTGACCCAATAGCTTGCTAGGCTCCTCTGTCCATGGGATTCTCCAGACAAGAATACTGGAGTGGGTTGCCATGCCCTCTTCCAGAGGAATCTTCCACGACCCATGGATCAAACCCATGGTTCTTAAGTCTCCTGCATTAGCAGGTGGGTTCTTTACCACTAGTGCCACCTGGGAAACCCTGTCTGTCTACTTACTTTATCCCTTTGTTTCTTCCTATCCTCAGCTCTGGTTCTTTACAGAATGATCATGCTCTGAAATATTCATTGGGTGGTAACCAATGGAATTCTCCAGGCAAGAATACTGGAGTGGGTTGCCATGCTCTCCTCCAGGGGATCTTCCCAACCCAGGGATCGAACCCATATCTCTTATGTCTCTTGTATTAGCAGGCGGGTCCTTTACCACTAGCGCCACCTGGGGAACCCTGTAACTATGTGGGTAGACTAGTGATGTATATTTAAATCAGCAATAGTTAGTTTATATGTGTGACTTTGTACATCGGTATATTACTCATGGTTTATGGATGGTTATGCATTGCAAGTATATCTATGTATACACACACACACATATATGACTGAAATAGCTAATTTATAGCATATTAGCTCCAAGGTACTATCATGATTTTAGAAAGCTGAAGCAGTAATTTCCTTACTGTTCTATTATGTCATATAAATATATACATTTGGTGTGGGAAAGAAAAAAATGTTGTACAGGCAAAAGATTGTGTATGAGAAAGACAGAATATTTGAAAGAGACTTAAATTCCGTGACTAAAAGAGAGAAGGAAATGACATTTCAAATACAATGCCCTTGTCAGGATATGCTAGAAAAAAATTTATGTCACTGACAAGCCAAAGAAGGAGGCATTTGTATGCTACTGACAGTTGGTGCAATGTGTATGTGGAAGTACATTTAAGTGTGGGGGGAAAAAGGAAAAAGACAACTGAAAAAAAATAGACCATAGCGAAAGAAAAAGCAATTGAAACAAATGTTTAGCCATATGTGATGGACAGCAAGGAGATCAAATCAGTCAGTCCTAGAAGAGATCAACCGTGAATATTCATTGGAAGGACTGATGCTGAAGCTGAAGCTTCAATATTTTGGCCACCTGATTTGAAGAGCCGACTCATTGGAAAAGAGTCGGCTGGGATGATGGGAAATATTAGGGCAGGAGGAAAAGGGGGCGACAGAGGATGAAATGGTTGGATGGCATCACAAACTCAATGGACATGAGTTTGAGCAAACTCTGGGAGATAATAAGGATAGGGAAGCCTGGTGTGTGAAAGACCATGGGCTCACAAAGAGTTGGACATGACTCAGTGACAGAACAACAAACTGTTCTTAAATATAATTGCCTAAGATTCTCAGTGATGGATCTATGCTGACATGCTGTCTGAGATTTCAGACCAAGTACTCAGGTTCACTTTGGGTTAAAATCTTTACCCTAGACTTGAACCAACAGCTCACCTCCATCAGGGCAACTCAGCTATTAGCATCATGGAGTATGAGAGTGTAAGTTGATCAGGAAGAAATCCTGGTTTCAGGATAAAATGGCAAAGATATAAAGCCCTCATGGAGATAATGCTGTAGTCAGCATTGAAAACATAGGCTGAATAGATGGCTCGGACACAGAGTTTCATGCAAAGAATCCAGATAAATGCTATTAGGAGTTAACTAAATCAAGGATATCTAAAAATGTTTCATGAAGTTGTAGTATGGCAATTAATTTATTATACTACCACCCACAGATGCCCAGGTTCTTAAGACATTGCTCTTCTTGGGAAGTTGTGGGGGAAATGAACCCCCTCTAGGATTTATGTGACTCTACAGCTTGCAGTGAGGTAGGCTTTGAATCAGTGGTAGGAAGAATTTCCTCCCAGAATCCAGAGGAATTCAAGAAAGATCAGAGACTATGAGTCATGTTTGGCAGATACAAACAGTGCTGCTGGGGAGGTGGGTTTTGGAGGCCGAGGCATTAAGGAGATTAAGTGAGAGTCTACATATTCCAGCATTGGGGATTATTTGGCTAACATACACTGAGCTCAAGCAAGCTTTTCATAAATATTAGATGGATGAACTCATTGTTTCAATACTTTCTAAGTATTTTGAATCCCTCGTGAACTGTGGAAACTAAAACTGGATTTGGTATGTTAATGTCATTACTATTTATGTGTTGTAACCCTGAGCAAACCAGTGAGTAACTTTTGTTGGTAAGACATCAGACTCTTTTCTAATTGATAGGGATAAAAGAAATATAAGAAATGACCCTGTCATTAAAGGCTTATACTTTGGGAGACAAGACATACCCATGAAGGGAGAACTACTAAAGCAAGAAAGTACCAGATTAGTTGTGACTACATTTGTTTCCTCACTCTTTCCAGAGACTTGAAAAGCAAAGCTTTAGCCCTTTGAACTAGTTTCTCTTTTTCCTTATGGCTCTTCTCCCACCCCTTTTCAACCCCAAGTGTTGAGTTGGAAAATTTAGATCATCTGTGAGTTCCTATCAGAATTTAATTTGAGAAACACAGTAGAGGCAGTAACCGTGGAGGGTGGCAGTTACTGGGCCCTTTGCAGAAGGTGTGTGTGTGCTCAGTCACTCAGTCGTGTCCGACTCCTCGTGACCCCATGGACTGTAGCCCACCAGGCTCCTCTGTCCATGGACTTTTCCAGGCAAGAATATTGGAGTGCGTTACCATTTCCTACTCCAGGGGGTATTCCAACCCGGGGACCCAACTTGTGTCTCTTGCATCTACTGTATTGGTGGGTGGGTCTTTCCCCACTAGCACCACCTGGGAAATGTTTACAAGAGTGAAAAGTGAAAAGAAAGTGAAATTGCTCAGTTGTGTCTGACTCTTTGCAATCCGTGGACTGTTGCCCACAAAGCTCCTCCATCCATGGGATTCTCCAGGCAAGAATACTGGAGTGGGTTGCCATTTCCTTCTCCAGAGGATCTTTCCCAACCCAGGGATCGAACCCAAGTCTCCCGCATTGCAGGCACACTCTTTAACCTCTGAGCCACCAGGGAAGCCCACTCTCACTCTTACAAGAGTGAGACTCAGATAATTAGAAATGTGGGGTATGGATATTGCAGGAGGGAGGAAGAGCCTGAAGGGGCCACCTTTGAGGAATGAATGAATACATCTGTTTTACTGAAATGGGTAGGGCAGGATATTCTGGGAGAGAAAAAAAAAAAAAACTTGGAGAGAGATGGGGCAGTACGCAGATTGTAAAAGTTCTTTAATAGGGACTAATGTAATCTATAAGTAATGAAAAGTCAATGCAGGTTTGTACAATTGTGTGTAATTAATACAAAATAGGATTTAAGAAGCATTCTAGACAGATGCATAGTATGGATTGAAGAAGTGAGGATATAAGAGGTAGACAAGCTATCCAGTGGCTTTAAAATGGCTAGAAATAATGGAAATAATCATCTTATAATGTGAGAGTGTGTGTATGTGTGTGTTGCGTGGAGGGTCAGGAAGTTTGGCATCGAGATATCCTTAGGTCATAAGCTAATTAATAGCAGAGACAGACTAGAAACCAAGTATCCCTCCTCACAATTTAGGACTATGTCCACTGTATCATGGTTAGGCATCTATTGCAACATCCAGAGCTAACAAATGAAGGCCTGAACTGGATACTGCCACTAGAAATTGAGATGAAAAGGACATTTGAGAGGAAGCGTAAAGTAAGAACCAGTGGAGACGTGATCGGTGGCTGGAGAGTGTATTTGTTACCTCTTGCTGCTCTAACAAATTACCCCAGACTTGAGGGTTTAGAACAACACAGATATGTTATCTTGCCATTCTGGAAGGTTAGAAGTCTGTAATGGGTTCTGCTGGACTAAAATCAAGGTGTTGGCCAGCTACATTCCTTCTGGAAGCTCTAGGGGAGGATCTGTTTATCTTTTCTAGCTTCTAGACGTTGCCCACCTTTCTTGGCTCATGGTCCCTTTCTATCTTCAAAGCCAAGAAAGCTTATTAACCCTTTCTGAAGGCCTATCACTCTAACACTGAATCTTCTATCTCAGTCTTCCACACTTAAAGGACTCCTATATTACTCTGGGTTTCCTGGATAATTCAGCTGGTAAAGAATTCATCTGCAATGTAGGAGACACTGGTTCAATTTCTGGGTCAGGAAGATCTCCTGGAAAAAGGATAGGCTACCCCCTCTAGTATTCTTGGGCTTCTCTGGTGGTTTGGATGGTAAAGAATCCACCTGCAATGCGGGAGTCCTGGGCTTGAGCTCTGGGTTGGGAAGATCTCCTGGAGGAGGGCATGGCAATCCATTCCAATATTCTTGCCTGGAGAATCCCCATGGACAGAGGAGCGTGGCAGGCTACAGTCCATGGGGTTGCAAAGAGTTGGATGTGACTGAGCAACTAAGCAAGCAAGCAATTACTCTGGGTCCGGTTTATACCGGGATAATCTCCTTATTTTGCAGACAGTTGATTAACAGCCTTAATTCCATTTCCAATTTCTGATTTTCCCCTTGCTATGTAACATGACATAGTCACAGTTTTCAGGGATTAGGTCATGAACACCTTTGAGGGTAGGGGAAGGAGGGGCCATCATTCTGCCTACCATAGAGAGACTGCATGTGTGCTACGTCACTTCATTTCTGTCTGACTCTTTGTGGCCCCATGGACTGTAGCCCATCAGGCGCCTCTCTCCATGGGATTCTCTGGGCAAGAATACTGGAGTGGGTTGCCATGCTCTCCTCCAGGGGATCTTCCCGACCCAGGGATCGAACCTGCATCTCTTACGTCTCCTTCATTGGCAGGTGGGTTCTTTACCACTGGGCAGCCCAGTTCTTTACCACCTGGGAAGCCCAGGAGATAATGGGGCATCTGGAGAGGTAGATTATATGAAGGTAAAAAATCAAGGATAATTCCAAGGTTTTGAATCTGGGATACTGTAAAGACAATGATACCAATGACAGAAATAGGAAAGTTGAGAGGGGAAACTGACATGTGGGCAAATCATCTTGAGAAATGTTGAGCTGTAATTAATGATGCTATTTTCAGGGGAAACTTCCGAACAGGCAATGATCAAGAACTCAGGGTCAGAAAAGCTATTTGCCTAGTGCTAATACTACCATGGTAAGATCTATTCCGTGTTGTTAATTTTTCTGTTTGTGTATTTCAGTGTATTCAATAATTTTTACTATAAATACTGTGTATATGGATGTTTTGTTATGCACCATAGAAACTCATATTACAATTAATATGTCTTACTATTTCAGAATTTAGTTTGCCTCTAAAATAACTTTTCCATATACACATAGTATATAGCTCCATATATACATAGTTTTATATTATAAAAAACTGAAGGCAAAACTTTCTCATAGCACCAATGTTTTAATGGAGTTCTACACAATTTCAGATGAAAATTCTTTTCCATAGTAGGTATAATATTCAATATCCAGAGGCAATTTCCTTTGCAAGCCAAAGTCATAGCAGCTGGTCATGATTCAAAATATTTTCAGGTAGTTGTACAGATCGCTAACAGGTACCACTGTGAATTATTCCAAATAACATTCCAAAATCAATGCCAACATCTTATCATTTTGAGAAATTTATTTCCTAGAGTATTTGGCTTCACAAGTTTATTCTGTAATTTTCCAAAGCGCTGCAGATAGGGTAACCAAATATAGCCAGAGAGCAAGATTTATATGGTACAGCAATTACAACCACATTGTACTAACACAAGGAAAGACAAATAGACCAAGGAGAAAGAATCAATAGTCCAGAAATGGCCAAAAGTTTGTACAGGGAACTTGAGGTATAACAGTTATCAGTCAGTTGAAGAAAGGGTTCTGGGATACATGGTATTAAAGGAAAAGAAAAATATTTTTCTACTTCACACAATAAAAAAATAACTTCAGGTGAATTAAGATTCATATACAACAAGTGAAATCTTAAAACGTGCAGCAAAAAATGAAGCCAAATTTGTTCAGATCTCTGAAAGCACCTACCATAAGAACAGATTGTTAAATTTAATGATATAAAAACTGAAAACCTGCATCTGACAAAGGCATTATTTAAAAACTTAAAAAGCAAACCAAAATTGGGATAGATTTTTGAAATACATATGCTAGCAGAGTATTAGAATCCAAAATACATGAAGAGTTCCTACAAATAAGAGTGAATAAAATAAATAACCCAATAGGAAAATAAGCAATGGATAGAGGAAAAAATATTACAGAAACAATACCCAAAGGACAGTAGACACAGAGGTGCTCAATCACACCCAAATTCAAGAAAATAGAATTAAAATACAATGAGATATTGAAAAGAAGCAAGAAGAATTACAGTCCCAAAGCTGCTAGAATGAAACCTACATCACAGAAAGTTAATCAAAATGAAAATGTAGAATGTTATGTCCCAGATGAAGTGACAAGATAAAACCTGAGAAAAATAACTAAATGAAGTGGAGATAACCTTCCAGAAAAAGAATTCAGAGTAACAATAGAGAAGATGATTCAGGATCTTGGAAAAAGAATGGAGAAGATGCAAGAAATGTTTACCGAAAATGTAGAGGAACTAAAGAACAAACAAACAGAGATAAACAATACATTTGAAGGAATCAGTAGTGGAATAATTGAGGGAGAAGAATGGATAAGTGATATGGAAGACAGAAGGGTGGAAATCTACTGCAAAACAGAATACAGACAAAAGAATGAAAAACGAAACAAAACTAAACTGAAGACAGCCTAAAAGTCCTCTCAGTTCAGTTCGGTTCAGTTCAGTTGCTCAGTCGTGTCCGACTCTTTGCGACCCCATGAATCGCAGCAAGCCAGGCCTCCCTGTCCATCACCAACTCCCAGAGTTTACCCAAACTCATGTCCATCGAGTCAGTGATGCCATCCAGCCATCTCATCCTCTGTCGCCCCCTTCTCCTCCTGCCCCCAATCCCTCCCAGCATCAGAGTCTTTGGGACAACATTAAACACACCAGTATTTGCATTATAGGGGCCAAGAAGGAGAAAGACCTGAGGAAATATCTGAAGGGATAATAGCTAAAAATACAATGAGATATTATTTCACCACCATTACACTGAAGTGATTTGAAGTGATTGATAATACCAAGAGAGGGCCATGGTGGGAGCAAACAGTATCCTTAAACACTTCAGCAAGGATGTAAATTGAGACAAATGTTGGAAATTAGCTTACACGATATTTAAACTGATCATAACCTTTTACCCATAAATTTTCAACTTTAAATATATATACCTCTAGATAAACTATGGTAAATACATCCATAGAAACATGTTCAAGGATTTTTTCAAGTTTTTTTTTTTTTTTTTGTAGCAGTAAATGTTTGAAAACAGCTTGAATTTTCATTACTAGAACAATGGGTAAATTAATTGTGCTATTTTAACACAGTGGAGTACTATATAGAATTTAAGTGGCGATGTAGGTATGTAAGTTTACTGGTCACATTTAAAAATTTTAAATACCATACTAAGTGAAAAAGAAAACTTTGAAAGCTACTTTTTATTATACCATTTATGTAAAATGTCAAAAACATTCAAAGTAGATTCATATTTTGTTAATGTATATACACATAAGTAGTAAAAGGGTCAAAGTATGCATAGGAGTGATGCTCACCAACTTTATGATAGTGGTTATTTCTGGGTAAGGTGGGGAAAGTGAAGACCAAGGATTTCAATTTATTTATTTTATTTATTTTAATTGGAGGTTAATTACTTTACAATATTGTACTGGTTTTGTCATACATCAACATGAATCCACCATGGGTGTACACGTGTTCCCCATCCTGAACCCCACTCCCACCTCCCTCCCTGTACCATCCCTCTGGGTCATCCCAGTGCACCAGCCCAAGCATCCTGTATCCTGCATCAAACTTTTGCTTTTTAAAAAAATTTGGTGGAAAAATAACAAAACAACATATTTAAAAACCTTGGCGATATCTTAATGGTCTCTGCTACATATTCTTTATGCAGTGTGTAGGTTCTTTTATTCTGTGTATTTTCTAACATAATTTGCTGAAACGAAGTTCACATACCATGTATATTCACCAATTTAAATTATGCAATTTAATGATTTTTAGTGTATTCACAAAGTTGTGCAACTATCACCATAATCAATTTTTAAAATATTTCCATTACTCCCAAAAGAAACCATGAACCCATTTGTAGTTACTCCTCATTTCCTCCAAATCTTCTACAGCCCTAGGCAAGCACTAATCTTTTCTATCTCTATAGATTTGCCTATGTTGGTCATTTCATATCAGTACTTCTTTTCATGGTCAAATAATGTTCCATAGTTTGGATATATCATGTTTTGTTTATCCAAACATCAGTTGATGGAGATTTGGATTATGTCCACTTTTGGTCCATAATTGGTCAATAATGCTGCTATGAACACTTGTGTATAAGTTCTTTTGTGGACATATGTTCACATCGCCTAGAAGTGGAATAACTAGGTCATACGTTAACTCTACGTGTAGTATTCTGAGGACCTGTCAAAGTGTTTTCCAAAGTGTCATTTTACATTCCCATGAGGGATGTCTGAGTATTCTAATTTCTTCACATCCTCACCAACACTTGTTATTTTTTAGTCTTTTTTTTTTACAGCTATGCTATTGAGCGTGATGGTTTTAATTTGCATTTTCTTGATGGCTAATGATGTTAGCATGTTCTCATGTGTTTATTGTCTCTATGCCTTTTTGAGTGCATGAAGTACTTTACAACCAAAGAAAAAATTTGAAACAACCCTTGCAGATGAAATCTTGATATGGAGGCTGATGGCATATAGAGTCAGTTCACATTGGTTTGGGTAAGTCTTGGGAAAAAAATAGCTTAAATATTTTTTCAGATATGTATCTGGGGCAAAATTGCCCAGAAGAAGAAGTAAGAACAATATTCAATCAGTGGTAGAGGGAAAGCTATGAGTAGGGGAGTTAATGTAATTATAAGAAAAATACAGAACCTTGATTTCACAATTAGAAAGAAGGGGTGTGTAAGGGTGTCAGTATCATTATGAGTCATAATCCATACTCATTTTTATGCAATGAAATACTAGCAAAATAGAACTTGAACACAGCAGAACAGAAAGGCTCTCCCTTGATCATTTAAAATAGAAAGGTCATGCACTCTGGGACAGAAACTTCCAGTAAAACAGTCTGTTCCATAAATATATATTAATTTAAAAAGCAAGTAAACTCAGCTCGATGCTCTGTGATGACCTAAAGCGGTAAAATGGGGGTGAGGGTGTGAGGAAGGCTCAAGAGGCAGGGGATATATGTATCCATATAGCTGATTCACATTGTTGTACAGCAGAAACTAACACGACATTGTAAAGCAATTATGTTCCAATACAAAAGTATTGATCTCTATTACAAACGTTGTAATTCAAATTCATTTGAAAGTTAAATGAAATTTGATTATTGTGTCAAAAGTCAGATCAATATATTCTACTACTCCACGAATGGGATAACAGTGCCAGAAAAAAATGACATGATAGTGAAAGATTTATTCACAAAGAGCTATGAAGTCTTAGTGGGTATAAATTGGGAGAATTAATTAAATCTTTGTGTCCTGATGTACTTTCATTCATTTCAAATACTGTACCTTGTTTAAAGGAAAAGTGTGTCTTTTTTTACAGTGATAAAAGAAAACAGAAAAAGTGTTCAGTTTTAGTATACTATTCAGTATACTGTTCCGTATAACTGTTCAGTTATAGTATCCTGTCCTTATTTAGACAAGAAAAACAAATTTATATACTACTGTGACATTTTCAAAGAAAGTAAATTCATTTTACCTTGAACTATTGTCAAAATTGGATTTCTCAAGGTGTGTGCATGTGGCTCAACAGTAAAGAATTTGCCTGCCATTGTAGGAGATGAGGTTCAAGCCCTGGTCCGGTAAGATCCCCTGAAGAAGGAAATGGCAACTCACTCCAGTATTCTTGCCTGGAAAAATCCCATGGGCAGAGGAGTCTGGCAGGCTACAGTCTATTGAACGCGACTTAGCGACTAAACAACAACAATCTTGCTTAAAGGAAAAGTGTATCTTTTTTTTCAGTGAAAAAAGGACGATAGGAAAACTGTTCATAAAAAATCTACTTAGTGAACACTTAAAAAAAAAGAAATGCTTCCTTCAGCAACTATCTTGAAAGCAGTAAATAATATAGCTATATGTTATACATTTGACCATATCCTAAGTATCATCAATTTAATTCATATAGTAAATACATGAAAATATCAGTAATAACTTCAATGAATATAACTAAGGAAGAAAAAAAAATACTGTCAAATTTTTCATTTTAAGTCCTTTTCTGCCCTCCTTATTAATTTAAATTTCTATTGGACTTATTTGCAAATTAAAGGAAGAGCCAGCCTCCAGTCTACAGGACTTTCGCACAAGAAAGGGTACATGCAAATCTCCTAGGACTAAAGCAGTGACTGTGGATGAATAAGAGGATTACCGGCCATTCACTCCCTCAACAAATATCACCATGTCCTTCCCGAGGCCAGGCACCTCAGAGCACGTGGTATTAAAAGGAAGTAGATAGGTAAACATATCATAACAATGCAGTGTGATAAAGTCTAAAGCTCAAGTCTCCACAGAATTTTAAGGGAGAGTAGAGCATACAAAGCTCAATTCTAGTCCTGAAAGTTTTCTTAGAAAAGATGACTCTTGAATTGGACCCAAAGGAATCAATTTCAGAGACAGAATGAGGGAAGAGTTTGGGGAAATGAATTACACACAGAAACAGTATCATGTGTCCAAATGCAAAAGAGAGAACAGCACATTTGGACAAGTGCTCATAACTCAGTATGTTTGAATTTAAGGGCCTGTGTGTGGTGGCAGAAGGCTGGTAGGAGAGGAATTAGCAATCGGGCAGCCATAAAAAGTAGTGAAATTGGGTCATTTGTAGAGACGTATGTAGACTTAGAGACTGTCATATTGAGTGAAGTAAGTCAGAAACAGAAAAATACATATCATATATTAACACATATGTGTGGAATCTAGAAAATGGTATAGATGGATTTGCAAAGTAGAAATAGAGATACAGACATAGAAAGCAAACATATGGACACCAAGGGGGAAAAGGTGCGACGACCTGGGAGATTGAGATTGATTTATATACACTATTGATACTATGTATAAAATAGATACCTAGTGAGAACATACAACTTCTGCACAAATTCCAATTTTTGATCCCCTTCTCTGATCAGGCAAACACTTTGACTATGTGCCAGCAGCAGGTCATCAATTTCCACCAAAACCATTTCCTATCTCTTTTATTGGGGGACAAAGATCAACTGCTGTCTAGCCCAAGACATGGGAGACTTCTCTCTTCTCACATCTCCAGCTGTCACTGGCTGTCTGATTCTCAATTATGGTTGGGGGATTTACTTAGTGAATAAATGATTGACATGGTAAATACATATTCCCTTCAGGGAATACACCATTCCCAACTGCTGCTCTCATGATCGCAAGAGCATGATCACAAAATTTAGTCTCATCCAAGTACTATAATTAAAATGGAGTTTGATTCTTTCCAAAAATATTTATTTATTTATTTGGCAGTGTCTGGTCTTTGTTGCGCTGTGTGGGGTCTTTGCTGCCTCATGTGGGATCTTTTCATTGCAGTGCATGAAATCGCTGGCTGTGGAGCATGGGCTCAGTAGTTGTGGCACACAGGCTTAGTTCTGAGGTATGTGGGATCTTAGTTGCCAACCCGGGATCGAACCTGCGTCCCCCGCACTGGAAGGTGGGTTCTTAACCAGTGGACCACCAGGGAAGTCCCTGGAGATTCTATGTGATTCTGATGTGATTCTTAGCTTCTCCTCACTAAGGGACAAAAGAAACATTGTCAAATGTGGTTAAAGAATTATTTCTGTTTTAGTGCAATAGGTAAGAGCTTGGGTTTCCAAGTCAGACTTTAAGACCTGGCTCTGTCACTTACTAGACTATGTGACTTCTGTAATTTAATTAACTTCCCTAAGACACAGGTTCTTCATCAGTAAATGGGATAAACAATAATATCTACACTGAGGATTGTTCTGAGACTAGAATGAGGTAAAATATATAGAGTTCCAGCACAGTGCTTGCCATGTAATAATCAATAAACAGTAGTGATTATTATTATTATTATTACTGTTATTTATAATTCTGTTTCTTCCTTTTCTACTGATTATTTTGTGTGTTTCACATTATTCCACATTATGACTTTCATAATATAAACACTTCTAAACAATAGCAAATAAATTTCATTATGTTGTGCCTCCGCAATTGTTTAGAATGTTTATTATTTTCATTTGTTTTTTTTCTAATCATGTTTTCTGAAAAATTTCTGGCTTTGATTGTTACATAGGAAAGCATCTGATACTACTTATTTAAACCTGACAGACTGAATTTTTTTTTTTATTGTGACTGGATTTCAAAGTGTTACTTTATCTGAGTATTTAATTTTAAGCCTTTTCTCTCTCAGAGTAAAATGCAGTTCTGTCTCTTAACACAACTTCAGAAATTAATAAGCATTCTCTATTTAGTGTGGCTTATCTTCACATTTTTTCTTCCACTTATACTACATAACTTAATTGGTAGGTTTTGTAGAAGTTCTGCAACTATATGCTGCTGGTAAGAAGTCAGGTTCCCTCAAAGAACTCATGCTTTTCTGCAGAAGATAAACATGAAAAAATAAAAGAAATACAATCCTGTAAGTGCAACAATAGAAGTTATGTTTGGTCAAGGCAAAATTGGTAGCACGATACATTTAGCAATAAACCACCTGTAGTAGAGAAGGAGGGATGAGAGAAAGTTTCAAAGAGAGGGTTATGTTTACTCAAGGGCTTGGTAAACAGAGACAGTATAGCTATGAAGAGAAGGAAGGAATAATTTCATTCAAAAGGGTGTATGCGTGCCTGTGTGTGAAGGTATTTTATTATTCAGTTGCTCAGTCACGTCTGACTCTTTGCGACCCCATGGACGGCAGCATGCCAGGCTTCCCTGTGCTTCATTGCCTCCCAGGGTTTGCTCATGTCCTTTGAGTTGGTGATGCCATCCAACCATCTCATTCTCTGTTGTCCCTTTCTCCTCCTGCCTTCAATCTTTCCCAGCATCAGTCTCTTCCAGTGAGTCAGTTTTTTGCATCAGGTAGCTGAAGTAATGAAGGTATGGAGGCATGAAAAAATATGATGTCTCTTTCAGGAAATGATGAATAGTTTGGGCAATCTGTGGAGGAGAAAGATAATTGAAAGGAAGGTAAAGATCATGTTTCAGAGGGCTTATTATATTTGAAGAGGAAGACTGGACTCCACTCTAAACAATGAGGGAAGACGTTTTAAGTGTGGTAGTCACGTGCTCTTAGTCATTTTTAAGGACAGTCATCTGGCAGCAGTTCACAGGATGGTTTGGAGTGAAACTGGAAAATTTGACCTGTAAGGAGGCCTTTGTAATGATCTAGGAAAGAAATATAGGCCTGAAAGATGTTAGTGGTAATGGGGATGAAAAGGATCTGGCAAACATGAACATGTTTCCTTTTGATTTATTTTTATTCGGAGGATAATTGCTTTACAATGTTGTGTTCCTTTCTACTGTACAACAAAGTGAATCAGCCATAGTATACAAATATCTTCTCCCTCTTGGACCTCCCTCCCACCCACCCCTCCATGTAGAATGAGCATATTTTAAGAAGAAATAATAGAACCTGCTGAGCTAGTGAATATGAGCTAAAGGGACTAATTGTCAATGATTTGGAAGAAGGACAAGATCTTGTAGGATGTACAGGTAGAGATACTGGCTTATAGGTGTTGTCATTGTTTAATCCTCAGTCATGTCCAACTCTGTTGCAATCCCATGGACTGAAGCCTATCAGGCTCCTCTGTCCGTGGGATTTCCCAGGCAAAAATGCTGGAGTGGGTTGCCATTTCCTTCTCCAGGAGATCTTCCCAACCCGGGGATTGAACCTGTGTCTCTGTGTCTCCTGCATTTCAGGTGGATTCTTTACTGCTGAGCCACCAGCGAAGCCCTCATAGGTGTGGAACTTAGTACAGAACTTTGTGTTAGAAGCCAAAATATTAGGGGTTGTGATCAGGAAATGTAGAATTGTAATAGAAAACTACCAGGAGCAACACTGCAGACATGAGAATTGCCAGGCAGAAAGAGGAGGCAGACTGTTCTTTTTTTCCCAAGCATTTTATTTTGAAGTCAGACCTGCAGAAAAAGTTTTAGAAACAATACAAAGAATTCCTGTACACCCTACACCCATATTCTTCACCATTCACATTTTAACTCTTTCACTTTATCATTCACTCTTTCTCACACATATGTAAACAAACACAGTATTAGTACTTTTCTTCTGAAACATTGGAGAGTACATTGTGGACATACAACTCTTCTTTCTCCTAATAATTCACATGTATTTCCTAAAACCAAGACATTCTCTTCCATACCCACAGGACAGTGATCGAAATCAGGAGATTAACATTAATAGAGCACTACTGTCTAGTCTTGGAGAAGGCAATGGCATACCACTCCAGTACTCTTGCCTGGAAAATCCCATGGATGGAGGAGCCTGGTGGGCTGCAGTCCATGGGGTCGCTAAGAGTCGGACACGACTGAGCGACTTCACTTTCACTTTTCACT
>NW_011494962.1:6388761-6391314 GCF_000754665.1 Bison bison bison | reverse complement strand
TGGAGAAGGAAATGGCAACCCACTCCAGTGTTCTTGCCTGGAGAATCCCAGGGACAGGAGAGCCTGGTGGGCTGACGTCTATGGGGTCACACAGAATCGGACACGACTGAAGTGACTTAGCAGCAGCAACTGTCTAGTCTACTGAGGGCTTCCCCAGTGGCTCAGATCATAAAGATGCACCTGAAATGCAGGAAACCTGGGTTCAATCCCTGGGGGTTGGGAAGATCCCCTGGAGGAGGAAATGGCAACCTGCTCCAGTATTCTTGCCTGAAGAATTCCATGGATAGAGGAGCCTGGTGGGTTACAGTCCATGAGGTTGCAAAGAGTCAGACATGAATGAGCAACTATCTACAGACCATATTTAAATTTTGCCAACTAAAGGGGAGATAGACTTGTTTTAGACTGTGAAGGAGCTACTGGTTAGGTAAAATAAAACCAGTGAAAAATAGCATTATCATCACAGTTTTCCAGAAAGAAGTGGTTCTCTGATTAATAGTACTAGAAACTCTGAATAGCTTATCCTTGGAAGGAAAGATACTAGCCGTGCAAATACCTCCTTATTTTTTATCCTCTCACTTTATGGCTGTGACTGTTCATTCCTAACCTTGCACATTGTTGTTGAACAATAAGTGACAAATAATATTAATGATGCCTATAAAACTAGAGAACAGAGAATTTTCTCACAGATCAAAGAAATAAAGTGGCATCTTTCTCTATAGCAGTCAAATGATAAATAGAAGAAAGCTCATAAGATTTGTCCTTTACTGTATCTTGAAACCTTTCAATTTCTATAAAGTCCAAGCACATCATCCTCATAAAAAAAAAAAAAGCTATTTGGAAACTACCTCGGTGTGCCTGATACTGACTTAGCACTATTCTTTGAGTAAATAAAAATGACTTTTATTTGTTTACTATCAGAAGTGTCCTACCAAATTCCATTTAACTCCATATGGAAAAATCCCTGTTCTAGTTCACTTTCTTATAACTAAATATCAAAGTACAATTTTAAAATATTTAACAGGTTATAGAATTAAAATATTGCTTTTTTAAAAGGAAAAATACCCTATCTAATTAAGAATTATTTGATTAGAACATGGAAGTATAAGCAAGGGACATTTCTTACTTAGTCATTATTATCAAATTAAATAATACACCAAAATTGCTTCATGATCAGCACTGGTTCTGACCAATTTTCTGAGTAAAAAAGCATTTGTTGGCAACTAAACTTGAGTCTTGATTCTGTAGCTAGTATTTTTAGTAATCTTGGAGAAAAAGTTAATTAACATACCTAGGCTTCGTTGTTGTTACCTAAAAATGTGATAAAGTATATATTGTAAGGGTAAAGTGATGCCACACACACATACAAAAAGTGAAAAAAAAATTGGAGTTCTGTAATTACAAACTGTTGTTAATTGCAACTTCAAATTTGTAAATATTTACAAGCAACTTTTAAAAAAAAAATCAGGTTTGGACTCTAATGCTCAAAACCCAAACAAAATAATTATCTAAAATATATGTAGCATTAGCCTAATTTCTAAAATATACAATTTAATTTTAGATATCAGAGGATGTTGATGTTTCCAGTTAAAGCTTTAATCTAGACTATTTTTAATGCCAAAAATGATGGTAGCTTCTGTACTTAAACTCTACTATATTTGTACTGTGGTTCTTATTTACAAAATTTGTAATTTTCAGGGTTTGGACATACTATATCATAAAAAATAGAGAATTTCCATGAGAATGAACTTTGAATATAGAACCAAATCCTCTTTCCAGTCTGTGAAGTTTAAAGACAGTCATATTTTTTGACACTGTTCTTATCAAAAGAATGATGATTAAAAATTTTTTCTTTTGTTTTTTACAGTGGTAAAAAACACAGAGTTTATCATCTTAATCATTTTTAAGTGAACAGGTCAATGTTCTTTGTGTTGTTCAGTCACTTAGTCGTGTCAATTCTGTTATTCCATGGACTGTAGCCTGCCAGGCTCTTCTATCCATGAGATTTCCCAGGCAAGAATATTGGAGTGGGTGGCCATTCTCTTCTCCAGGGGATCTTCCTGACCCAGGGATTGAACCCAGGTCTCCAGCATTGCAGCAGATCCTTTACCGCCTGAGCCACCAGTTCAGTACTGTTAAGTATATTTGTATTGTTGTATAACATCTTGAGACCTTTTCATCTTGCAAAACTGAAGTTTTTATCCACTGCATTAACAGTTTCTCTATTCCCCCTCCCCTCAAACTCTGTCAGCCACCATTCTGCTTTCTATTTCTAAAAGTTTGACTTCCCTGGTTGTTCAGCATTAAGACTCTATGCTTCCAGTGCAGGGGGCAAGGGTTCCATCCCCAGTCAGGGAACTAAGATCCCACATGTTGCATGGCACGGCAAAAACAAAAAACAAAAGTTTGGCTACATTAGATGACACTCATGAGTCTAATCCTGCAGGATTTGTAAAAGAAGGAATTTACATCCACTTGCTTTCAATAAGGTTTGTGTGACTCGTACAGCACAGCAGAATTGACGCTAATACAATTTCTGACCTGAGCCTGAAGATA
>NW_011494962.1:6382649-6388661 GCF_000754665.1 Bison bison bison | reverse complement strand
AGATACTGACAGTTTCAACTTTCTGTTGGAATATTAGTTCCTGGAACCCAACTGTTAACTGCTGCACTATGAGGAAGCCCAAGCAGTCCTGCGGAGAGGCCCGCATGGAGAACCTCCTGCATAGAGCATCCAAGGTACCCAGCCAATGGCCCCAGTGGAATTTGCAGCAGAGCTAGTGCAACTTGCCAGCTAAGTAAATGAGCCATGTTGGAAGTGGATTCTGCCCCAGTTAAGTTGCCCCCAAGTGATGCAATGGTGGACAAAACATGCCATTCTAATAAAGCCCCCCCACAAACTGCAGACTCAGGAGCAGGAAAAAAAAATGATTATTATTGTGACCTCCACCCCACCCCCTCATCCCACCCATCTCGGTCATGGAAGAGCACCGAGCTGAGCTCTCTGCTACCTTACAGAGCTTCCCACCAGCAAACTATTTTACACATGGTAGTGTACATATGTCAGTGCTGCCCTCTCAATTTGTCCCACCCTATTCTTCCCCCTCTGTGTCCATAACCCATTCTCTATTCCTGCCCTGCCAATAGATTCATCTGTACCATTTTTCTAGATTCCACATCTAGGCATTAATATATGATGTTTGTTTTTCCCTTTTGGTCTTCCTCTACTCTGTGTGACAAACTCTAGGTTCATCCTTATCACTGCAAATGACCCAATTTCATTCCTTTCTGTGGCTGAGTAATATTCTGTGGTATTTAAGTACCACAACTTCTTTATCCATTCATCTGTTAATGGACATCTAGCCTGCTTTCCTGTCCTGGCCATTGTAATGTGTGCTGTAATGAACATTGGGGTACATGTGGGGTATATGTGGTCTGTCATGCAGTAATAAATAACTGGAATATAGTCTTAGAAATATCATGGTTTAAGTGAAGAAAAATCCATAAATAAAAATATTCGTATTGCAGTTTCAAAGACACATGATGTTAAAACAAATTCCTTTTTTTTAATGTTAAAATAGTTCTCTCATACTACATGTCATGAGTAGAGTTACTACTTTAATATTTGGACTGAATAAAGTGGAAAGCTGGAACTCTGGTTAAATATAAAAGGTGGAAGAAATTAACACACTGAATTCAAGCAGACAATGACACTGGCATGTACAATGATTTCAAATATGCTTGCCTTATTAATCTAATTCCTGCTGGAATTAGAATTAAATCTACTGGCCACATACTTTCTCTGACATAACAGTAATAATTTCACATGGACTGTTTTTCATTCTCAAGTTTGGAGTTGAAACTCCACTCAGTAAAATTCTAGGACCACAGATTGGGCAAAATGACAGAGAAATTGAATTTAATTTTACCTCAGTGAATCACCATTTCCATCTAAACAATATTTATTGCTTTTTGGTACTAAAATAAGATAAATATACCTTTGATGGACTGAACTGTAGCCATGGTTGACAAATTAAAAACTGTTATAATAATTTTATTCGAAGAAGTAATTTAAAAATTCTACTCTCCATGCAAACATATTGCTTATTTAAATTGAAGTCTTGAGAGAAGGCGAGAAGGCAGTACATGTAGTTGTTACTATATCATGACAATGCTGTTCCTCTTCATCATCAGTTGCTCTAGGGGAGGGTATGTGAGCCAAGTCTGGCCAAGAAGACATGGGGAAAGTGATCTGGGAACATTTAGAAGACATTTCCTTTCCTATAACAGAGGCACTTAAGGAGAATACAGCCTTTCTCTCTACTTTTAAAGTTTTTGTCTGAGCACATGAAGCTAAAGAAAGTCCGTTAACCATCTTGCAATCACAAAATTGGCAGAGGGTAAAGATGGGAAGAACCCGTGCTGTTTGTGATATTATTGAAACCCTTCCTTTGCTGTTGAATTGCCTACAGCAAATCCAGATTTCTTTTTGAGTGAAATAACTAAATGTCTCACTATTGTTTAAGCAAATGGAAGCTAAAAGCAGTTCTAATCGATTCAATAGTGCCATAAACAGCCCACACAATGTCTGAAAAATAATTTTTTTTTTGGCCAAGCCCCGAAGCATGTGGGATCCTTGTTCCCCTACTAGGGATCAAGCCTGCACCACTGCATTGGAACATGGTCTTAACCACTAGACCATCAGGGAAGTCCTGAAAAATGGCTTTTGTTCAAAAACTTTGATTTGTTACTCCTGTAAGTCAAACATATGCTAAAATATAAAGATGAATACATCAAAATCACCATTGATTCCCATTAGCTATTTATAACCCTTTCTCACTCTGAAATCTCAAAACATTTTGTCTTTTTATTATTTTTGATGAAAAATTTGAATCCTTTTTCACATGATTTATATTGATTACTGGATTTCAATAACTCTTTTGTACCACTAATTACTTTATAGCTGGGAGATATTCAACAACTATTTGTTGAATAAATTAATGATTATGTTGATGAATTTAAATTACATAAATATGCAAAAAACAAACATCATAATTTCCAAGGACTGTATTCTCAATATGTATGTGTGTAACTTAACAGGATGACAGCAAATATTAGTAAATTTTCTGGTAGTTTTATTTCTGTTTACATTTTGGACCCTACCATTGTCTAGTCAAGGCTATGGTTTTTCCAGTGGTCATGTATGGATGTGAGAGTTGGACTGTGAAGAAGGCTGAGAGCCAAAGAATTGATGGTTTTGAACTGTGGTGTTGGAGAAGACTCTTGAGGGTCTCTTGGACTGCAAGGAGATCCAACCAGTCCATTCTGAAGGAGATGAGCCCTGGGATTTCTTTGGAAGGAATGATGCTAAAGCTGTAACTCCAGTACTTTGGCCACCTCATGCGAAGAGTTGACTCATTGGAAAAGACTCTGATGCGGGGAGGGATTGGGGGCAAGAGGAGAAGGGGACGGACAGAGGATGAGATGGCTGGATGGCATCACTGACTCGATGGACGTGATCTGAGTGAACTCCGGGAGTTGGTGATGGACAGGGAGGCCTGGCGTGCTGTGATTCATGAGGTCGCAAATAGTCAGACACGACTGAGCGACTGAACTGAACTGAACTGATTGACTGTAATTCTAATTTTTACTTCAGGGTGAAAGTTACATCAGAAAATGTAAAGCCATTTGAGTGTCTCACCTGCGATTCTTCTTAGGAAATAGAATAGAGGTCAGGAAGATGCCCTGAAGAAGAAAATGGCAACCCACTCCAATATTCTTGCCTGGAGAGTCCCATGGATGGAGGAGCCTGGTGGGCTACAGTCCATAGAGACGCAGAGTCAAACATGACTGAGCACACACACACGCACACACACACAGAGCCAAGTCCAGTGAAGTTTGATCAAAAGGGGATAACCGGGTTCCTGCCAAGGTGCTCCCCAAACTTCTATTCAGCTCAATTTAAGTTCACTGCTTTTTGTTTACAGTGATTGCAGAGATATCTTGACTACAATATCATGACTAAATAATTCTGGACCCTTTCAGCTTTTCTATATTAGGGAAGAAGAGTTAAATTTCTTTTAAAAAATACTCTTTATTTTTAATTGGAGGGTAATTGCTTTACAGTATTGTGTTGGTTCTGCCACACATCAACATGGATCAGCACTAGGCATACATATGTCTCCTTTCTCCTGAACCTCCCTCCCAGTCCCACCCCTCTAGGTTGTCACAGGAAAGTGTTGAGCTCCCTGCGTCTTACAGCAAATTTCCACTGGCTGTCTATTTTACATTGGGTAATGCATATGTTTCATTGCTACTCTGTCAATTCTATTTTTAAAGTCTTCTTCAGAACCAGCCACCAGAGAGGGAAATGGGGGAAAGAAAAAAAGAATTTGTATGGGTCTTGTTTATCTCTCATTTTATTCAAAGAGCCTTCTTTGGAGCTAAATAATTTGCAACTTTCTACCTGTTTAAATTTGGATAGATTACTCTCCTTCCTTTCTGAGTTTCTGCTTCCTTTAGTTGTACAATGGGGATAATAATTCTTACTTGAGTTCCTGAGAAGGTTACATGGAATATATATAGTGTGTGTGTGTTTGTAAGATTACTTAGCATGGTTCCTGGGGCATAATACCCACTCACCTTCCCCATTTAGGGAATGTTAGATGCATTCAACAAATGGTAATTGAATGCTTACCAGCTGCTCTTCTTTAGGCACTGGTAATGCGAACTTCTCACAGAGTCGGACAGGACTGAAGTAACTGAGCATGCAGGCATGCAATGCAAGGTTGAGCAAGATGAAGCCTACATTCCAGGGAGTGAATGAAAAGAGGTGTGATCATTAGAAAAGACTGACTGACTGTAGCAACTAAAAAATACTCAAAATATAGGTTCTTGCTGTTTAACACGTAATGAAGCATATAAAAGGTTAGCAAGTATTTATAAGGGAAATACATACTGAATTTTAATATTCAATGGATTTGTTCTGTCTTGTTTGGAATTTTCTTTTAAAACATTTTGCATTTCTGAATTGTAGCAGACATGAGTGTGATCTTCTAGAGGATTTCATAAAGGAGGAAGAAGAAAATTGAATAGAACACAGAAATGGAAAGAAAAGTCTTTCCAGTGGCATTGCTAAGTCACTTCAGTCGTGTCCAACTCTGTGCGACCCTATAGACGGCAGCCCACCAGGCTCCCTGTCCCTGGGATTCTCCAGGTACAACACTGGAGTGGGTTGCCATTTCCTTCTCCAATGCATGAAAGTGAAAAGTGAAAGTGAAGTCGCTCAGTCGTATCCGACTCCTAGCAACCCCATGGACTGCCAGCTATCAGGCTCCTCTGTCCATGGGATTTTCCAGGCAAGAATACTGGAGTGGGTTGCCATTGCCTTCTCCTCCCAGTGGCATTAGTGGTAAAGAACTCACCTGCCATTTCAGGAGATGCAGGTTCGATACCTGGGTCAGGAAGACCCCCTGGAGAAGGAAATGGCAACCCACTCCAGTATTCTTGCTTGGGAAATCCCATGGACAGAGAAGCCTGGTGGGCTACAGTTCACGGGGTCACAAAGAGTCAGACATGACTGAAATGACTTAGCATGCACGAATTTACTGAAAGCTGGGGAATTGAAAAAGGAGCCTAAATAGTCTAATAGTAGCACTAGTTAGATTCAGAAGAGTGGAAATAATTTTCTATTCACACTCTAATCCCTTCTAAGAAGTTATGCATATACATGTCTAAATGCATATCCTAAGAAGAAAAAAATCTATGAAAGACCATTAATCTGAGGCCATACCTAAAATATTTTAGTATTAAGGATTCATTAAGAGAAATATTTTCATTTTCATTTATGTCACAGACCTACATGTTTTCTTAGTAAATCAAGTTTTGAACCAGAGCAGATCCAAAAGGCTGCAGTTGTTTAGAGTTTTCAAAACATCTGGGAAGTTATTCTGGCAAATAGAGTCAAATTCACTAGTAAAACAGATGTTTTCCACTGTGGCTGGAAAAGACAACTTTCTTATATGTATTGCATATGGTCCAAAATCCATTTCAGAAATAAAATCCCACCTCTTAAAGAGTCTTGGGACCACAGGGGTCTCTTAGACTCAGCCAATGAAAGCATGGCCAAGGCCATTTAAGGGTTTGAAAGTCAGTTTTTTTGAATAATCTTTTTATCTCATGTCTTATAAAATAGATAAAAATGTTATGCAACTCTAAGTTGCTTCTCCAAGCCCTCAGTTTAAAAAGTTGGATTAAGACCAGCAATCTTTGGCATGACCCCTGGGAGCTAAAAGCAGGGAAGGACAGGAGGTCATGAGAGAAAATGGTGGCCTGAGAGTTGTTTTGGTCTTTCCTCCCAGAGAAAGTAAAAAGGAAGCTTCTTCCCACTGACCTTTAGGGAAGAGTATCAGAAGCTCTAGAAGATGGGTTTTTGTCAAACAGCCAGAAATTATTGTGTCCCAGGAATACAGGAAATCCAAAAATTCATTTAGGGAAAATTTTTCCTTTTACAGATGCATCTTACATTATCATATACAGATGAATTCTCACTGTGAGGTGGCATAAATCACATGTTCTAGATATTTTTAGCCTTTGTAAAAATAGATATAAAAGTTGA
>NW_011494962.1:6367603-6382549 GCF_000754665.1 Bison bison bison | reverse complement strand
AGTTGAATAGACAGCAAGCATTTGCATTGGCCTTTTGCCAGTTAATTGTTTTGAGCTAAAAAGTTCCATATTCTTAGCCAATGCAACATTTTCCTGGTTTAACAATTCAGATTCAGCTTTCTTTTAATCAAGAAAAAACAGAAATAAGGAAAAATAGACTGAAGATATTATCTATTTTTTAATTGTATCAAATACTATGAGAATAATTATCACAAATAAGAGAAGGAACCCTTGCTGATTAAGCGGATTAAATTGGTTAAGAATCATCAGGATTGTCAGTACTTGAAAATTTTGCCTATATATAAAGAAAGAAGTACTTGAGTTGCCACAGATTACTGCTGAGTATTCTAACATATTTTATAGTTTGAAAGGCACAGCCTGTAAAGATAAAAGGTGCAAATCATTATTTGGCTTCAGAGATATGGAGATTTGTGCTCTTTCTAGAGAAAGGTTGCTGGCTCTCACAAACTGTTTTAGGTCTCTTTATAATGAGGTGCCATCAGGGTATTGGCTAGAGTACTGACAAAGATTCTTTATTTGCACTCTGTTCATCTTTGCTTGGTGCATACGCCTGCCAAAATAGAGACTATTATGAACGATGGGATTTGGATTCACATGTGTCAGGAAAATGTGAACAGAGTCAATTATTGATACTAGGCAGACACGTCTTATTTTCAACATGTTATTAACATTGTAACCTGTTTCACTTATGATATCATTGCCTTCTCTGTTTATTCTTCCTCCTCTCTGAAGCTCGCTCATCAGGAATTTCAGAGAGACTGCCTTTGAACCTGAAACACTTTAATTATCACCTTGCTCCAGGGAATTGAGAGCTAGGAAGATACCATGTTTTAGAGGGGAAAATAAAGATCTCTCTGGGAAGATTATTTGCATTTGTCTGAGAGATAACGCTATTCATCCATTGTCTGGAGGCATGCCCAGAATCAAAATGAGCAAAGATTAGCTGAGTGGATAGCTTCATAATTCCTTTTGAGACATGTCTTCCAAGTAGAGCTTTACTTTGTTTGAAGTGTTATGATTTTCCAAAATCGGGTATATACCAATTTGGGTAAGTGTGAAAACACATCCCAAAGCCAGAAAAGAAGTGAGTCTTGTGTTTTCCATAGCCAACGTCTTTCCCCATCCTCTTAGCCCTGCTAGTAGATCACTGAAAACTGATATCATGTGGATCAGAAAAGGAGCAACTAGAGATAGAAGAGGCTTCCCAGGTGGCACAAGTTGGTAAAAAATCCATTGGTCAACGCAGGAGATGCAGGAGACATGAGTTTGATCCTTGGGTTGGGAAGATTCCCTGGAGAAGGGAATGGCAACCCACTACAATATTCTTGCCTGGAAAAATCCCATGGACAGAGGACCCTGGCAGGCTACAGTCCTTAGGTTGCAAAGAGTTTGACACGAGTGAGCACTTGTCAGCAGCAGAGAGAGAAAAGCTGGGCAAAGGCATGAAAAAGATAGGAATGTGTGTCACTGAAAGGGCTCTGTGTGGTGAGAATAGAGGGAAAAGGCGAGTCTAGGATCATTTCTGGGATTATGAATTCCAGAATGTGTATGTTTATAGTATGTGTACACTCCAGTTGCTTATAGAGGAGGAGGAAAGGAAAAGTTTAGCCTAAAAGAAAGAAAATTGGGGGAAAGGAAAGGTTTCAAGGAATTGTTAGTGGAGAAAGAATTGCAGGAAACAACACTAATGATTACATCGTTTAAGACATATTGTGAAAGAAACATTATGTCTTGTCTCTAACTGCTTACACTTAAATTAACTTTTTCCTGTGGATGGAGGAGTAGGGTACAAAAGGGAAAAGGTAATAAAGAAAAAGGATATGAACCCAGATGACCCTGACCCTTTCCTAACTTATGAAAAGAAAGCAAAAATATGTCATTAGGCTTTTTTGGGCCTAAAGACAAAGAAAAACTTTAGGTTCCTCCTAAAGACAAGAAATGTCACTAACCAGGATGGAAAAAGATGAAAAACTCATGAATTATAAGGAAACTCAAATAATAGGGTTTCTATTTAACTACCTCTTTAAAAGTATATTAAATCATTTTTCCAGCTCATGTTATTGAGTGAAATATTCCATCTGGCTCCACTGAGAAAGAATTTCGAAGTTGTGGAATAGTGGAATCAGAGTTGGAAGTAACCCGCGTGTCTTTTCATCCAACCCCCTCATTTTTCTTTTTAGCAATTCTGGGGTGTGATGTAAACAGACTGTAGCGAGTCCACATGCTCCAGACTCGCTCATTAAAAACACAAAACGGCTTCTGCCACTCTTGTGTTCCTTTCCAGCTACGATGGGTCCCGCTTCCTTTCTTGCAGTAGCAGTCTGCATTTGCTCTCTCTGCTTCTTCTTCTTCCTTTCCCTTCCCCAGGCCACAGAGCTGCCCCTCCACTGAAATCCTCTTCCCTCAAGGGCCCTCACAAAGCACACTCTTCCATCTGTGCCAAGTGGGCTTCGGAGTAAGATGGCTGGACTTGAGATCTTGCTTCTGTCGTTTACCTCCTGTGTAAACTGGGGTAAGTTCACCTCTCTGTGCTTCATTTTCTCATCTATAAAGAGGCAGTCGTCATCATCATCATCATCCCTAATTCACAAGGGTATTGTGAGGCTAGAATGAGACAAGCCACAGAAGCTGCTTAAAATGGTCTCCATCGTGTTATAAGCCCTTAATAAAATAAATTTGAGCTCTTCATTCTTATTACCCTTCTTGCCACCTTCGTAGTCCTACTGTTAATCAGTTCCCTCCTTCCAAGCTTCTTTCCAGCCCTTCCTTTTCCCCTTCTTTCCCTTCCCCTCTTTTCCACATGTATTTGCCTGTCTCTTTGCCCTCTGCCAGGACACTGGGGCTACAGCAGAGAGCCAGACAGCACCTGCTTGTTCTCAGGGGCTTAAACTCCCAGTTTTCCTCTAACTACACTATTATGTGCTTCTCTGTTTTTGATGGACATTCCTCTTCTTCCCTCCACCTCTTGCTCTCTTAAATTATCCTTAGATTTTGTTTCTTATTCTATTTTCCTGAAGATAAAGGCATCCATGCTATTCCAAACCTGTCTTCTGTCTTCACTTTTCCCCTTAGGTCCACAGTTCCACCTACATATTAGTTGTCTCCACCTATTACAGAGAGACTTTAATCCTAAGATTTACAACACGGGGTGACTTATCTGCACAGTTCACCTCCTTTCACCAATCCTGGTTTTACTGTGTGGCCAATGGCACCCCTACCCATCCAGACACTTCCGTCAGAATCCTCTGCCTTCATCTACTCCCGCTACGTTCAATCACATCACAGCTCTATTGGCTTCTCAGGTGTGGTCTCTCTTTTCTGCTCCCACTTTCTTCATTCAGGTCTTCCTTATTTTCCTCTTTGTAGAAGACCAGCCTTCTCAATTATCTCCACTTCCTGTCTTCTGTTCCACCCATCTATGCTTATGTGTTCTTTAAGATCAAAACCTGATCATTAATTCAATCATGCGTTCATTCACTCATTTACTTACTCTTTCACTTACTTAACAGTGAATGAAAACCCACCAATCATTTTATTTCCCTCTAAATATCTTCCAAGGTCCATAGGTTCCTTTGCATTATCTTTGTTCTTCTGTACATTCTGCTGTCCTCCCTGGGCCCTCCCACATACACACTACTTGTTTCTTTGAAAAACCAATACATATTCTTCATAACTCAGCTCAAATTTCTCCTCATTCATTTATTCATTTAATTATGCCCAACACTGGAGATACAGCAATAAACACAAGCGATAAATCCCTACTCTCACAGAATTTACATGAGGGAAACAGACAATGAATAACTGAACAAGATGATCACAGATTGTGATAAGTGCTGAGAAAAAAGAAGACAAAGTAAAACCATAGAAAGAAGGAGAAAGAATTGAGTTTATGTGTGTTTAGGGGGTACAATTTTTTTAAATAGAAATATAGTTATCTTGCAATGTTGTATTAGTTTCAGCTGCACAGCAAAGTGATTCAGCTATATATATATATATACACATATATATATGTATTTATATATATATGTCATATGTGACATATATATATCATATATATATGACCAACCTAGATAGCATATTAAAAAGCAGAGACATTACTTTGCCAGCAAAGGTTCATCTAGTCAAAGCTATGTTTTTTCCAGTAGTCATGTAAGGATGTGAGAGTTGGACCATAAGGAAAGCTGAGTGCTGAAGAATTGATGCTTTTGAACTGTGGTGTTGGAGAAGACTCTTGAGAGTCCCTTGGACAGCAAAGAGATCAAACCAGTCAATCCTAAAGGAAATCAGTCCTAAATATTCATTGCAAGGACTGATGCCAAAGCTGAAACTCCAGTACTTTGGCCACCTGATGCGAAGAACTGACTTATTTGAAAAGACCCTGATGCTGGGAAAGATTGAAGGCAGGAGGAGAAGGGGACGATAGAGAATGAGATGGTTGGATGACATCACCAACTCAATGGATATGAGTTTGAGAAAGCTCTGGGAGTTGGTGATGGACAGGGAGGCCTGGCATGCTGCAGTCAGTTCATAGGGTCGCAAAGAGTCTGACATGACCGATAAATATATATATGTATATATATATATATATATATATATATAAATCTATTCTTTTTCAGATTCTTTTCCATTCTAGGTTATTACAAGATCTTGAATATAGCTCCCTGTGCTATATAGTAAACCCTTGTTGATTACCTATTTTGTATATAGGAATGGATATCTATTAATCCCAAACTGCTAACTAATCCCTCCCCTTGGTGGCACTAGTGATAAAGAACCTGCCTGCTCGTGCAGGAAACATAAGAAATGTGGATTGGATTCCTGGGTTGGGAAGATCCCCTGGAGGAGGGCATGGCAACCCACTCTAGTATTCCTGCCTGGAGAATCCCATGGACAGAGGAACCTGGCAGGCTACAGTCCATGGGGTCACAAAGTGTCAGACATGACTGAAGTGACTCAACACACAGTCCTTTTGGGGGGCGGTGTACAGCTTTAAATAGAGTGATTGGTCAGAGAAGTCTTTTCTGATGAGGTAACATTTGAGCTGAAACCTGAGTGCGATGAGAGAGCAAGCCATGTGGATATCTGGAAGACAAGCATTCCGTGGCCAGGGAACAGCAAGTGCTGGAGCTGTGGTGGAAGGAGGCCAGGGTGCTCGAGGAACATCTGGGAAGTTGAAAGGCAGTCGGACGAGTCTCTGTGATGCCAACCTGACTTTGCACAGCTGAGCTGGCGTTCATTTCTCTGGGCTCAGAGAGTGCTAATACTGCAAGCCCTCAACGGTAGAGACCATTTTGTACTGCTTTTTGTATCCCTGTGGCCCATCCCTGTGTTTGGCAAGTGCTTGAACCTTTGCTGAATGGATGAATCAGAGGCCCGTAGATGCTTTCTTAGGCTTGAGTCATCTGAATGGGTTTCTGGGTTCCTACAATTTTCAATATTTTCCTTTCATCATGTCACTCTCAGCACCTGGTATTGATCTTTCACCTGCTTTGGCTACTTTCCTCCTGGAACCCTGAATCACAAACATTCCTGTATTGATTTCCAGTCATGTCCCTCCACTCCACCCCAGGTTTCTTCATATTACAGTGATCAGTGTGGCCCGTGTGTGCAAGGCCACAGAAGGGTTCCACATATTAGTGCCTTGGGAAGCCCACAGCTGGAGCACTGATGAATGCAGATAAATATACAGGATGGGGTCAGAACACAAGGACTTGCCAGTGGAGTAAAGAAGGAAAATACAGGCAACTGACTGTGATGATTTAGAAATGTCACCCTGAGATAATAATTTAAGGTTTTACAAATACTTTAATATTTATTGTCATCACATTTTTTGTGGCTTCCCAGGCAGCTCAGTGGTAAAGAATCTGCTTTCAATGCAGGAGACGCAGGAACATAGGTTTGATCCCTGGGTTGGGAAGATCCCCTGGAGAAGGAAATGGCAACCCACTCCAGTATTCTTGCCTGGAAAATTCCATGGACAGAGGAGCCTGGTGGGCTACAGTGGATGGGGTCCCAAAAAGTCGGTCATGACTGAGCATGTAGGCAACTAATGTGATTATTTTTGGGGCAAGAGTAAGTAAACTGTTTAAGAAATAAACTGTGACATCACCAACTTGATGGATATGAGTTTGAGTAAGCTCCAGGAGTTGGTGATGGACAGGGAAGCCTGGCGTGCTGTGGTCCATGAGGTCGCAAAGAGTCAGACGCGACTGAGCGACTGAACTGAATTGAACTGAAATAAACTGTAGCCCTTAGCTTATTTTCATATTACCAAAAGGTCATACATGCATATTTTAGAATAGCATGATTCACCAGGTGTCAGTTTCTGAAACAAGGTGACATCTATAAAAGGAGGCATAATATTTCCTTTTTGTAGAGCAGGAAGTTAGAGTTATGTTCCAAAGATAACAATCTCAAAAACTGTGAATACAGGTGACAATCATTAGTAAAGAATAAAGTCTGAATTGTTGAAATAGATGTTGTCAAGAATGTGAGTTAAATTTGCATCTTATCAAAAAATAACTCTAGGGCTCCTTATTAAAATCTACGTACTCTAATTTCAAGTTCAATTATAATAATTTATCTTTTTTCAAGTCACAGGAGATTAAAAATAATAGGTTTGACAGAAAACAACAAAATTCTGTAAAGCAATTATCCTTCAATTAAAAAATAAAGAAATTTAGAAAAATGATAAATTATTAGGGCAGGAAGGTGGTAGAGGAAGTTACAGCAAAAACAAAAAAAGGATGGAAGACTGTCCAACTACACAAAGAAGGCAGAAAGACTTAAAGAAGCAAACATTAAGCACTCAAAATGATAGCCATTAGAGTTTCAAATGCAAGGCCAGCAATGCAGTTCCCCCTGTGGCACCTCATACAGGTGCATAATGGCTTTATTTGCAATGCCAAGTCAAAAGTTTTTTTTAAAGTTGTTTGTTTGCTTTTTTGTTTTTTCCAAATTTCATTTGGTAACAAAGCCTGACCTGACTTGTGCTTGTCTGACAGCACATCTAATCTGAAGGGCTACTTAATGAGCTTCATTTTAAAGTGTGTGAATTTGTTTTGTTGCAGAAGTAATGTGTTAATTACAGACCCTGCTGGGGTGCTATGAATAGGTCTCTAGTATAAGCACCATGTTACCTTCACAAGATGCAAACATCCAGTTGCAAGGGTTTGTATAAAGAATTGTGTACTTGCGTGGTACAATCATGAATGTGCACAATGACAACTGTAGTGAGTAAGATAAACACTCTGCTTAGGAAGATAAGAAAGTGTGGCACATTCTTTGAAAGCTTTGCATTAAAAAAAAAAAGTGTTCATTAGAGAGAAGGAAAGTGTATTTGCAAAGTCAACAAGCACCCAGAGATTTCTGTGTGTGTGTATGTCCAAGTTCTTTAAGATGAAATTAGACTTGGAATCTGGGGGATATTTTTGCTATTGTCTTGTCGAAACTTGGATTTAAGCACCGTTATCAGGTGCTTATTTTGAAATGTGGTGTTGGAGGAAACTCTTGAGAGTCCCTTGGAGAGCAAGGAGATCGAACCAATCAATCCTGAAGGAAATCAATCCTGAATATTCATTAGAAGGACTGATGCTGAAGCTGAAGCTCCAATACTTTGACCACCTGATGTGAAGAGCTGACTCATTTGAAAAGACTCTGATGCTGGGAAGGATTGAAGGCAGGAGAAGGGGATGACAGAGGACGAGATGTGTGGGTGGCATCACCGACTCAATGGACAGGAGTGAGCAAGCTCTGGGAGTTGGTGATGGACAGGGAAACCTGGCATGCTGCAGTCCATAGGGCCTCAAAGAGTCAGACACGACTGAGTGACTGAATAACAACAACAGCAATCAGGGAAATTATCTTTCAAGTTGCTGGAGTTTTCTTGAGTACCAGAGCTACTGGAGTGAGAAAGCTAATAAGAGGTGTGAATTTGCTTCTTAAAATCAAATGTGTAATAGGAGGTGTTTTTTTGTTTGTTTGTTTGTTTTTATTCCACCCTCTCCTCTCTCCAGGATTCTGCTGTCAATGGAGAAAAAAAAATTGGATGCCAACTTAAGGAAACAGAGTCTGTGTTTGCAATGCCAATGAAGGTTCCCAAGGGGAATTGTTAAATAGCCTGAGGGTTATTCTAGCTCAGAAACCTAAAGATATTTTAGGCCTCAGTAACCAAAATTTTAAAAAACCTCACTGAATTCTAGACAGAAACACACAAAATGTACAAAATATTACTATGTTAAATTTTCTCTGCCACAAAATAATACAGGTCCATTGTTAAAATTCAAATACTATAAAAATATATTAACTAAAATAGTAAAAAAATAAAATCATAAAATAAAATTAGCAAAAAATAATTAACTAAATAGTGAAAGGAACTCTTTGCTACACTATCACCTTTCTCCCCATAAAAAATACTGTATACCTGTGGCAGATTCATGTTGATGTATGGCAAAACCAATACAATATTGTAATTAGCCTCCAATTAAAATAAATAAATTTAAATAAAAAAACACTGTTAAAATATGGCTTGTATTTCTTCAGCTGTTATTCTTTTTTTACATAAATTCATTCATACTACATAGTGTATTACAACTCACCTTTCCTTATAAATGACTATATATCTTGATGTTCATCCAAGTTAGTACTTAATATAACCACTTCATTCTTTTTCATTGTGAATTCCATTTTATGGCTATTCTGTAATTTAAAATTAATGATTTTTTGAAGGCTTGCTTTTCCCCATTGTTATTTTATTTTTCTCCTTTGATTTTCATCTGCTTTTGTGATTAGACACAAGTAGAAAAATTAAAAGTTTAGATTTGATTAGAAAAAAGAGCTATGAATAGTGAGATAAAAAATCATTCTCATGATCTTAGAGTAGGGATTTATTGAGAGAATGTGTACAAATAGCCCTCAGTGTCTGCAACATAGTAGATATTCAGTAAAACTTGCCTTGCTTCCCTTTAAAAAAAAAAGTGAGATAACTGTTTTCAAAAGGCAAATTTCCATTCCGTGGAGTGAGCAGTACAGTAATGTCAAAAAGGTAAAATGAATGGTGTCTCATCTGCATTTTAAAGAATATTCAGGTGTTACTAGTAAGGGAATCAATAACAGTGAGATTTAGGAGAACTAAATTTCCCTTGATTGTACAGAGACATGGGACAGACTATCTGTGGTTCTCCTGGAAAGGAGTGCTTTATCTACAGAGCTCAGGGGACTTTGAAAGGTCAGGGATAAAAAGCAATCTCACATTTTGATGACCTGTGTCCAGGTAAATGAGAGAACGCTAACTGGATCACTTTCACCACAAATCTGAGTAACAATTGCCTTGTCCCTCTTCTCTCATTCTGGCTCATCTTTTCCAGCCTTTCCACAGCTATAACCATTTCCCTGCATTAATGTCCTCCTCCCTGCTGTATGCAATTTAACAACCTTTTCCTCCACAGGAGCAAGAGTGGTAATTACGGTAAACACCAGTGACACATAGTACATTAGCAGTAGTAGCAGCGTTAGTCACTCAGTCACGTCCGACTCTTTGCAACCCCAAGGACTGTGGCTCACCAGGCTCTTCTGTCCATGGGATTCTCCAGGCAAGAATACTGGAGTGGGTTGCCATTCTCTTTTCCAGGGGTTCTCCAGAGGATCTTTCCTAACCCGGGATGGAACCCAGATCTCCTGCATTGCAGGCAGTTTCTTTACTGTCTGACCACCAGGGAAGCCCCCACCCCCAGTACATTACTATTACAATTTGTCTATAAAAACCTCCCTTTTTTTCATTTCCCTTCCTGACTCCTTAGATGTTACCACTATTCTGAATTTTAAGATAAACATTCCTTTGTTTATACACTGGTTTTAGCAAACATATATGTGCGACAGAGGACGAGATGGTTGGATGGTATCACCAACTCCATGGACACAAGTTTGAACGAGCTCTGGGAGACGGCGAAGGACGGCAAAGACTGGTGTGCTTCAGTCCATGGGGTCACAAAGAGTCGGACATGACTGAGCGACTGAACAACAACAAATAATATGTCATTTAGTTATGCTTGTTTCTGAACTTTGTAAAAGGAGCAACTTACTGTACATAATTTATGTGACCTTCACTCAACTTTATGTCTCTAAGAATCATTTATGCTGCTGAATGTGGTGGTTGTTGCCTCATGTTCACTGCTCGAGATATTTCATGTCCTGACTAGACCAGAACTTATTTCTCTTTTTTTCAGTTCTAAGTATTTCAAAATTTTCATTCATGATTTTCTCTTTGATCCATGGTTATTTGGAAGTCTATTTTTAAATCCCACTTATTTAAGTGGATCTTTAAACATTAAAATGTACTGTTATTTAACTTTTAAGTGAGATCTTAAAAACAATTAGTCTGCAATGTATTTCTAAATCTGTTGCCTTGTGAACAGAGATTACGAAGTTTAGATTCGGAATCAACAAACCCAGTCAACCCCTTTTTTTTTTTTTTTTTTTTTACAGCTGGTGAGCTAAGGATGGTTGGCATATTTTTATTTATCTATTTATGGCCACTTGGCATGTGGGACCCTAGTTCCCCTAACCAGGAATCAAACTTGTGCCCCTGCAGTGGAGGTGTGAGGTCTTTTTTTTTTTCCTTTTTAAAAAAATTAATTTATTTTAATTGGAAGATAATTACTTTATAATATTGTGATGGTTTTTGCCATACATTGACATGAATCAGTCACAGGTACACATGTGTTCCCCCATCCTGAACCCGCCTCCCGCTTCCCTCCCCACCCCATCCCTCTGGGTTGTTCCAGAGCACCAGCTTTAAGTGTCCTGCTTAATGCATCGAACTTGCACTGGTCATCTATTTTACATATGGTAATATACATATTTCAGTGCTTTTTGCTGTGCTATCTCCTGTGTTGGGAGATGGGTTCTTTACCACTAGCGCCACCTGGGATCTAACCCATTACAGAAGTTTTTCAACTCCTGGTCCAAATAATCCAAATTCTTTGAAATGTGTTAAGGTACACTGGTAAATTTATGTAAGTATTTCTTACAGGTTTGATGAGAATATGTATTCTCTTAGTGTTGTATGTCGACATTTAATCTCTAAATGTTGTGTATCTATATATCTGTATCTATCTATATACATGGAATTGCCAATAACTTATCAATAGGTAAGATAATTTTGAAATAGCCCAATGTAATGTTGGATCTATCAGTTTCTTCTTACAGATTTTATTCTTTGTGATGCCCTTTCTATCTCCAATAATGGTTTTTAATTTTAAAGTTCATTGTGTGTGAGATTAATGTAGCTCCATCAGTCTTCTTTTCATTATTATATACCTGATATATGTTTTCCATGTCCTTATGTTTTATAAATAGCATATACCAATGTATTTGAAAAGTACTTTGACTCTTTTAGCTATAGAATTTAATCTTTATGTTGTGATTACTTACATATTTGAATGTTTTTCCCTTCAGTTTTTACTTTCTATCTTTTATTTGACCCCCCTTTTCTACACTTCTTTCCAGTATTTTTTAAATTTTTCTTTGCACAGGGTAGAAAAATGGATATACTCTTATGTTTATTTGTTCATTTCTTATTGCCTTGCCCTTCCTCTGCTGGTTTGGAATTTCTACACTCTCTGTCTACTTTTTTTTAATATACTGTAGAACATAATCATCAAAGGCATGTTTTCTGGATCCAAGCTGTCTGAGTTCAAATCTCAACTTTGTCACATAATAGATGACTTATGGCTCTTGTTTTTGTGTATTTTTCCCCCTCCCGTATAAAATGGAGACTGTTAGAAGATTGTTGTAAGAATGTAAATGAGTGTGTGTGCATGTGCTGTTGCTTCAGTCATGTTCAACTCTTTGTACCCCCTAGGACTGTAGCCTGCCAGGCTCACTGTCCATGGGACTTTCCAGGCAAGAATACTGAAAAGGGTTTCCATTCCCTTCTCCAGGGGATCTTCCTGACCCAGGGATCAAACCCGTGTCTCCTGTATCTGCTGCACTGTAGGCAGATTCTTTACCATTGAGCTGCTAGGGAAGCCCTAACATAAAATTATGGAAGTATAAACTATGTAAGGTGAAAGATACGGTTTAATTGTAGTCTATGTGAAATTGACTTGGATGTTTTACCTCTCTATAATTACTTTGCCAACAAAGGTCCATCTAGTCAAGGCTATGGTTTTTCCAGTGGTCATGTATGGATGTGAGAGTTGGACTATAAAGAAAGCTGAGCGCCAAAGAATTGATGCTTTTGAACTGTGGTGTTGGAGAAGACTCTTGAGAGTCCCTTGGACTGCAAGGAGATCCAACCAGTCCATTCTGAAGGAGATCAGTCCTGGGTGTTCTTTGGAAGGACTGATGCTGAAGCTAAAACTACAATACTTTGGCCACCTCATGTGAAGAGTTGACTCATTGGAAAAGACCCTGATGCTGGGAGGGATTGGGGACAGGAAGAGAAGGGGCCGACAGAGGATGAGATGGCTGGATGGCATCACTGACTCGATGGACATGAGTTTGAGTAAATTCTGGGAATTGGTGATGGACAGGCAGGCCTGGCGTGCTGCATTTCATGGGCTCACAAAGAATCAGACACGACTGAGAGACTGAACTGAACTGAATATGCTTGCTAAAAACCCTAATGCAGGTTTGGGATGTGTTATTGAGCGCTGAACAATTGATGCTTTTAAACTGTGGTGTTGGAAAAGACTTTTGAGAGTCCCCTGGACTGCAAAGAGATCCAACCAGTCCATCCTAAAGGAGATCAGTCCTGAGTGTTCATTGGAAGGATTGATGTGGAAGCTGAAACTCCAATACTTTGGCCACCTGATGCAAAGAATTGACTCATTGGAAAAGACCCTGATGCTGGGAAAGATTGAAGGCGGGAGGAGAAGGGGAAGACAGAGGATGAAATGGTTGGATGGCATCACCGATTCAATGGACATGAGGTTGGATAAACTCCTGGAGTTGGTGATGGACAGGGAGGCCTGGCGTGCTGCAGTCCATGGGGTTACAAAGAGTCGGACACGACTGGGTCACTGAACTGAACTGAACTGATTGTCAGAGTATGCCTGCATCAAAGGGGCTGATTCCTGCAATACTTGCTTCTCAACCCACTATATTTGAAAGTTGTGTTTTCTTCAGAGCACACAATTTAAGGAGAAAAGTGGAAACTCAAAGCACATTCAAGGCAGGGTGTGGAGTGTACTTATGAGGACTCACCATTCCATTTGAAGAACTGTGAGAGGTTCTAGAGATTTTGGAGCAGAAGAAAATATGAGAAGATCTGGTAGTTACTTAATAATTGGTTCAAATATTTCAAGCCTTGTGATGTCAATAAGAAATGATGTTAATTTTGTGTGGCTTTTAGGGGCAGAGTAAGCACCAGTGCTTAAGTTAAGGAAAATTGATTTGATGTTCACAAATCAAATGACACAGACTTTAGAGTTAAGCAGTTTTAATTTGGATTTTAATTCTGGCATCAGCATTGGCTTTGCCAAAAGGAATGAAACTTCGGAGCTTCCTTTTCCTGCTAAATAGGTATAACAAGGCCCATCTCATTTTAAGGATTAGCAATAGCATATAAAATTTGCATACTTACTGGTATAGCAGTAGTGAAGTCGCTCAGTCCTGTCTGACTCTTTGCGACCCCGTGGACTGTAGCCTACCAGGCTCCTCCGTCCATGGGATTCTCCAGGCAAGAATACTGGAGTGGGTTGCCACTTCCTGCTCCAGGGGATCTTCCCGACCCCGGGATCGAACCCGGGTCTCCCACACTAGAGGCAGACACTTTAACCTCTGAGCTACCAGGGAAGTTCCTGGTATAGTATTCAATAAAAATTATAATTATACATAATATAGATAAAAATAGAGATCTCTGACAATGGAAAAGTTTAAGTGGTTGATGGTGTAGAGGAAATATTGGAGAGAGGATCTCTACTTAAGATAGTGGACCAGCCTTAAGGTCTATTCCAACTTTTAGGATACTGGTTTTATTTCCCATCTTGGTGTGAAATCTTTCTTTCCCCTGACTACCCTTCTTCCTTATTGGACGAAACAAGCAGATTCAATCTGTTTTAACCAAGTTTATTTTATAGTCTTTACTCGATTCCTGGGAGTCCTGACCTTAAAGAAGTAAGAAAGGAGGGGGCCATAGCTATGACAAACGGGGGGGTTTCAAGAAGAAGTGAATGCAACGTCACACACGAAAAGACTTCTCATTCAGTGCTTCCAGAGACTACTGGGCAGAGAAAAGGTTATGAGGGTTGGTTAGGATGACGGAAGATGAGATGGTTGGATGGCATCACCACCTCGATGGACATGAGTTTGAGTAAGCTTGGGGAGCTGGTGATGGACATGGAAGCCTGGCGTGCTGCAGTCCATGGGGTCGCAAAGAGTTGCACCCGACTGAGCGACTGAACTGAACTGAGCAAGGTCGTGAAAGGTATTATGTGGAAGAAGCCTCCACTATTTCAAACCACATCAGGCTCTTGGCAGGAGCTACGAGAAAAAAAAATAGCATTCCAGGCAGGCGTGTGAAGCGGGTCTGGTCTTGCTGCTTGCAGCTAAGGACTGGCAGTTTGGAGACTCCCAGGGACCGAATGGAGGCCCCCTTGGGTGCCACCAGTTGATGGCACGAGTTGGGGAGAAAAATAAAAAGAAGAGACAAAAGGGGGGAAAAATGGTGGTAGGGTCCCGGGAGGAAGACAGACGCTGGAGGGTCTTTGGGTGCGCCGGGTTTACTGTTCGCAGGTTAGTGGCCACGACGTGGGCACCAGGCCCTGGGGCGCCCCCTCCGCCCGGACCATCCACTCTTGCCCGGGGCAAACCTCTTGCTCTCCTCCCCTTCCAGCGCCTCCCGGCTGCTAGTCGGTCCTGCTAAGGCACTTCTGGAAACACGTCGGCGGCTCAGAACTTCGGTCCGACTTTGATCGTGGCCTT
>NW_011494962.1:6328339-6367176 GCF_000754665.1 Bison bison bison | reverse complement strand
GAGGGCTCGAGGAGCCTCCGGGGAAGAGCGGCCCGGAGGGCGGATTCGAGGTAAGAGCCCCTCGGAGAAGGGCGCCTACCGGGGTCCCGCGTCTCGGACTCTTCCGTCGATTTTCAAAACCCGCCTTTGTGTGCCGAGATGGAGCGGTGCCAGGCGCCGCGTCCGCCTTCGTTCACTCTGACTGCTTTCAACTGGTGTCGGGAGCCAGGTGTGCTAGGGCGCTGCCTCCGGAGCGAGCCCGCGCGCGGGTCCCGGGCGTCCCGAGCCGGTGCCCGCCCTCCGCGCTCGGGGCTCCGGCAGGGTGGGCGGAGGAGACGCACACGGTCCTTGTCTTATTTCCCGGTAACCTGAGCTTCCGCAGGTACACCTGCGTTTCTCTGGTCCTCCGGACGACTCCAGGGCCGTATATTCTTCTCCCGGCTTGTCTGAGACTTGGGCTTTCATAGAGCTACCCCCTCCATCCCCACATTGGTGGGGGTGTGTGTATGTGGTCTTTTCCAACTGACACTTTGCAACAAGATCCCGCCATCGTATACCCCTCCAATTTCGAGAGAGCACGTTGTTTGTGTGTAGTTGTCACTCCTAATTCCTGGTGACTTTCCTTTCTTAGCGGCTTCACTCGGCTCACTTACCATTTTACTTTTGGGGAGATGGCCCTTCTGGAGTCTTTGTCAGTAAATGCCTTCGGAGTGGGTTTCCAAGACCCTGCCCGCTCCTCCTACCCTCTCACTTTCTTCTCTCCTTTCAAGGACTCCCTGTATGCAGAATCTTGCCAGGGTTCGTCCCCTCCCTTGCATTGTTTGTCAAATCCTTTCCCCATGGTACCCACAGCCTCGCTGGACGCTCTTTGGGGGTAGGATGATGTATTAGGTATGAGGATTTGAACCCCTTAAGCGTCAAGAGCGGTAGAGCATTAGAAATTGGAATTCACCTTTACAAAATGTATTTCCATGAAATGTATTATTGGTTTTCTTTTGACGGTTTCAGTCCTCACCTCAGATAATAAGAGGAATAGCTAATCCTGAAGAGTTCAGATAAAACTTCGTTTGAGACGCGTGTGACTACTTTGGTTTTGGCTTTATTTTGGGGGGAAATAGAAGAATTGGGATTCCTAGTAGCTTTATATACATATAACAAAGTAGCTGTGTTGTGTATTGCTTCTAAAGTATTTCCATTGAAAGGATACCATTCTTCTACAGGGAACTGGGTTTTGTAAAGTGTGAACCGGTAATTTAGATCATGTGGTCATTGAAAATTAAAGGCTGTTTTGCCCTTTCTCGCCTATTTTCTATTTGGAATTGGAGTTTTCTGGACATATTACTATAGTTCTTATGTTGCTGGTATGGGAAATTTTGGGTCATGGGTTCACATTTTTACTTGGCAATTTGAAAAATAACCCACTTTGTAGACTTGCCATGTAAAGGGTAGGGTAGAATGTATCACAAATATAATAACATTTTATAGACTGCTTTTAGTGCAGAATTCAGAAATTAAGACTTCTAAAAATTCCACAAATCATTCTCTTCATAGAAGAAAAGGAAAGATAACTTGCTTTTAATTCCAGTGTTGTGAGATAACTCACAATATTTGATAAATCCTCATTGTAATCTTTTTTTCTCCCACTTTTTAGTGTCATTGAATATCATTATATAGTAATTTTCATCCTTTTACTAATATTGGGGGATTATTTTAAGTTGTATTTAGCATGAAGTTTCTTCAAAATGGTTTATTCTTGTTTGTTTCCTGTTGGGAATCTAATGCCAAATTTTGAACACTTGGCTTGTTTCCGATCAAATGTAAAGATTTTTATTTTTTTATCTCTAGATTTTCCTGCTTTCAATTTTTTGTCTATGCTAATACTTTTCAGGTATCAGTTCTTTTTTTTTTTTTTTTAATGCTATGGCATAGGCTTCCTGCCCTTTCCTTTCAGTGATTTTATGTGGTACATTTCAAATAGTAATCTGTTCCTTTTCTTTCATTATTTTACACCCGTGTTCACCCACTACTTTAAACTTTTTAAAAAAATTTACCAATTTTTTTTGGGCATGCAGCATGCAGAATCTTAGTTCCTGAATTAGGAATCGAACTCACGCCCCCTCCAGTGGGGCAGGAGAGTCTTTACCACTGGATCACCAGGGAAATCCTCACCCACTACTTTTTATTCTTCTTCTCCAGACTCTTCTGTTTTCTTCATTTATCTACTTTAATTCTGTAGCAGCTCACTTGAACCACGGCGTGTATGAGGAAATACATTAAGAGTATCCAGAATAAAAGATGATGGTTTTTCTTAAGGTCTTGGTTTAGATGCTTGAAGTTTTGTCAGATGGATATTTTAGCACTGATTTGATTTATATAAAGTTAGTCAGCTTTTTGGAGTTGTGTTAAGCATACAACTATGTTTGGGTCATCAGAAGGCAACACAAGTAAATGATAATTACAAACTTTCAGACATCTGCAATGGTATGTAAGAGGAAAAAGAATTTTAATTTTAGTTAAGTACTTCACTTAGGGTACATCCCTGCAGGGAATTCCTGTGTGAAATTGTTTGCAGCTGTTAGTGATTGAAATTATTTCCTTCAGAAAAATTCTGTAATGGAGTAGTTGTAAACATTTGAGGTTTAGTGTATCCATGGAAGGTGTGAGGTTCTTCCATGCTTTACTACAGCCTATTCAGTGTTTTCTAGATACATTCTTAAATGGTATTTTTAAAAACATATTTTGTTTTTTAGATCAGATTTATAGAAAAAGTGTGAAGATAATAAAGTGACATCTCATATACCTCCGTATTGTTCCCCTATTACTATCCTGCATTAGTATTTGGTACATCAATGAGACGGTCTTGGTACATTGCTGTTTAGTCACTGAGTCCTGTCCGACCCTTTTGCAGCCCCCATGGGCTATTGTCCCGCCAAGCTCCTCTGTTCTTGGGATTTCCCAGGCAAGAATACTGGAGTGGGTAGCCACTTTCTTCTCCAGGGGATCTTCCTGCCAGAGGGATCAAACCTGCATCTCCTTTTTTTGCCAGGCAAATTCTTTACCGCTGAGCTACCAGGGAAGCTCGATGGTACATTACTACAAACAAAAGTTTATACTTTAGATTTCCTTAGTTGTAACTAATGTGCCTTTTCTTTTCCAGGACCTGTCATCTTGGGTGTCACATTGCACTCAGTTGTCACATGTCCTTAGGCTTCTCTTGGCTGTGACAGTTTGTTAGACTTTCCTTGTTTTGGATGCTTTTTACAGTTTTGAGGAGTACTGGTCAGGTATTTGGAGAATGCCCTGTATAGGAATTAGTCGAAATTCTCCTCCTCAGATTGAGGTTTTGGGTTTTTGAGGGGAAGGTCATAGGTTACAGTGCTACTTTGATCACGTAGTGTAAACGGTGCTTACTACCTCAGTTGGTAAAGAATCTGCCTGCAATGTAGGAGACCCTGGTTCAATTCCTGGGTTGAGAAGTTATGCTGGAGAAGGGATAGGCTACCACTCCAGTATTCTTGGGCTTTCCAGTGGCTCAGCTGGTTAAGAATTGGCCTGCAATGCGGGAGACCTGGGTTCGATCTCTGGTAAAGAATCACCTGCAATGCGAGAGACCTGGGCTCGATGCCTGGGTTGGGAAGATCCCATGGAGAAGGGAAAGGCTACCCACTCCAGTATTCTGGCCTGGAGAATTCCATGAACTGTACAGTCCATGGGGTCGCAAAGAGTCAGACACAACAGAGTGACTTTCACTTCACTTTCACTATCAGGCATGATTTATCACTGTTGATATTGATCTTGATCACCTGGCTGCAGTAGTATTCGTTTTCTGCACTGAAAAGATTGCTCTTTTTTTTTTCTTTAAATTCTGTTTCTTAGAGGGACGTCACTGTGAACAGCCTATACTTAAGAAGTGGAGAATTATGCTTCTCTTTCTTACGTGTAGATTATATATATACATTTTTTGGAATTTTTTTGTATGGAAGATTTGTCTCTTTCCTCCATTTATTAAGGGCTTCCCTCATAGCTCAGTTGGTAAAGAATCTGCCTGCAATGCAGGAGACCCTGGTTTGATTCCTGAGTCAGGAAGATTCCCTAGAGAAGGGATAGGCTACCCATTCCAGTGTTCTTGAGCTTCCCTTGTGGCTCAGCTGGTAAAGAATACCCCTGCAATGCGGGAGACCTGGGTTTGATCTGTGAGTTGGGAAGATCCCCTGGAGAAGGGAAAGGCTACCCACTCCAGTATTCTGGCCTGGAGAAAACCATGGACTGTATGAATAGTCCATGGGGTTACAAAGAGTTGGACATGATTGAGCGACTTTCACTCACTCACACTCCATTTATTAATTTACTCAATCATTTGCTTATATTGGTCTGGACTCCTGGGTATACTTATATTTGTACTTTGGGTTGGAATCCAATACTACTTTATTTTGTTCCCCAAATTGTTTCAGTTTTGGACACTGTGAGCTCTTTAAGTTGGTTCCTGTCTTCCTTTGACAGCTCTCTATTAATGTAAGGTTTTTTTTAAAAAATATTTCCTTACTTTCTAACATTAAAAGATGCTTCAAGATTATCTTCTATATTTCTGTTTCCTGCCCCAGCCCTAGGGTTAGCCAGAAAGAATCTGCTTCATCTTCTTCAGAAGTGATGTTAGAAGCCAAGATCTGGGTTCTAGGTATTCTTTTTTTTTTTTTTAAATTAGTATTATTTTTAATTTAGTATAATTGCTTTACAATGTTATGTTCATTTCTGCTGTACAGCGGTGTGGATCAGCTATATGTATACATATATGCCTCTCCTCCCACCCCTTAGGTCATCACAGACTCTAGGTATTCTTGCTGCTACTGAGGTGTCCTTACTTGTAGAATCTCTCATCTGACAGCAGGGAATGCATATGTGTGTATACAAATGCCTGTAGATATACTTAGCTCTGCATGTTTCTCTATGTAACCATGTGTATCTGTGTGCATGTGCTCAGTCCAGTCCAACTCTTTTTAGCTCCATGGACTGGAGTCCATCAGGCTCCTCTGCCCATGGAACTCTCCAGGCAAGAATACTGGACTGGAGTGCCATCTCCTCCACATGCATATCTATTTTAAGCTAAATATGAGTTCACATGGTTGTGTCTTACTCCGCCTAATCCATTACCACCTATGTCATTGTGGCTTTCTTTCCTCGCTTACCTGTAAATTCACTCTAACAGGGAGAAGACACCTGGCTTTCACCATCTGCCATCCATTCACTTAATTGTTCAAACCCATTGTGTGTACAACAGTATCAAAATTGTTAGCCTGTGCTTTCTTTAGAAAGAGGAGGCAACAGCTTTATCAACTAGAGTACAGTGCTTATGTGCTATTCCTTTACAGATTCCACTTAGTCTTAGAGATGCCACCCCTTTCCCTCCCATCCTTTTAAGTGAGGTTGTTGCACACATTTATGATACAGGTAGATACTTTTGTCACATCCTAAATTCCATCTTGGGATCCCCACACCTTCTAAGTGATTTTTTTAAAATTTACATATATTGTTTCACTCTTTGTTTTGTGAAGTTCTGTGGGTTTTGACAAACGTGTAATTTCATTTATTTATCTACAGAAGGATCATACCGAATAATTTCAACACTTAACCATCTTCTGTGTTTCACATATCACGCCCTTAACCCCTCCCCCTGGCAGCCACTGATTTTTTTTTTTTTTTTACTGTCTCTATAGTTTTGCCCTTTCTGGATATCATATCACTAAAATCATACAGCCTTTTCCGATTGGCTTCTTTCACTTAGGAATGTGCATTGAAGGTTCATTCATGTCTTGTGGTTTGATATCTCATTTCTTTTTATCGTGTAATAATATTGCATTGTATGGATGTATCCACAGTTTGTATTTATTCATCTGTTAAAGGGTATCTTGCTTGCTTCTGATTTTTGGCAGCTATGAGTAAAGCTGCTATGATTATTCATGGGTAAATTTTTGTGTGGACAAAAGTTTTCAGATCAGTTGGATAAATACCTAGGAACACAATTGTTGGATCATATGGTAAGATTCTGGTTAGCTTTGTCACATATTACCAATCTGTTTTCCAGAGAAACTGTACATCTTGCATTTCTACCAGCAGTGAATGCAAGCTCCCATTGCTCCTCATCCTTCTTAACATTTGATATTATCAGTTTTTTTTTATTTTATCCGTACTAATAAGCACACAGTAAAATCTCATTGCTTTAACTGGCCCTTTCCCTAATGGCATTTAATGTTAAGCATCTTTTCATATGCCATTTTCCATCTGTGTATTTCTTTGATGAGATGTCTGTTAGGAACTTTTGCCCATTTTGAAATAGATCTCTGCTTTCTTTTTGGCTGTCCTGTGTCTTCCTTGCTATGCAGAGGCTTTCCCTAGTTGTGACAAGTGGGGCCTACTCTCTAGTTGCAGTGCTTGGGCTTCTCACTGGGGGGCTTCTCTCGTTGTGGAGCATAGGCTTTATGGTGCAAGGGCCCAGTAGTTGTGGCAATGGGGCCTAAATGCCCCACAGTATATGAGACCTTAGTTCCCAGACCAGGAATCAAACCTGTGTCCCTTGCATTGCAAGGTGGATTCTTAATGACTGGACCACCAGGGAAGTCCTATTTTCTATTGTTGAATTTTAAGAATTCTCTCTCTATATATTTTTGGTATAAGTGCTTTATCAGATACTTGTTCTGCAAGTGTATTTTTTCTAGAGTGGCTTGTCTTTTTGTTCTCTTAACAGTGTCTTTACAGAGCAAATATATTTAATTTTAATGAAGGCCAACTTATCAGTTTTATGGATAGGCTTTTGGTGTTGCATTTAAAAACTCATTGGCAAATTCAAGATCACCTAGATTTTATCCTATTTTCCCACCCCTTAAAAGTTTTATAGTTTTGTGTTTTGCTTTTAGATATATGACTCATATTGAGTTAATTTTTGTACAAAGGGTGAAGTCTGTGTCAGATTCATTTTTTTCCTGCTGGTGGATTTAAAGTTGTACCAGTAGCTAGTAAATGTAATATTTTAAGTAAAGTAGATTATAAATTAGGTTTACGGTGGAAAGGAAAGTGTTTTGATTTGATTGTTTTTACATGTTTTGCAAAACCAGTTAAAAGAAACAGTTGAGAAATGACTTGGAAAACCAAAATGTAACACTGCATAGACTTTAGACTATATACCAAGATTGATTCCTGGACATCGTATATAATTCATTTTCTTCTTTCTCACCAACTCAGAGATTCTTCTTTGTGGAAATTAGAATTGTTAATTGAGTAACACATGTCAGTTAGTTTAGATCTAATCATAGAAATAATTAATAAAGCTCTCTTTTTCACAGAAAAAGTCAAAAATAAGGGATTTGCAGGGTGTATGCTGAAAAGGGACAGATGATATCCACACCGTCTAGAAACCTGAGACTCTCTTGCCTTTTTTCAAGTGACTTTTTTTTTTCCAAGTACCTTTCATTTGGTCATCACTTTTTGTTGTTGACATTAGGGCTACAGTTAGAACCAGAACCCTTCAAGAAGCATCTAGATTAGATCAGACATTATAAAACTAGCATCTTTGGTGTGGCAACCATTACATACATTATCTCTTTTAACTCTCACAAGACCTCTTGAAGGCAGGTCTCCTTATTTCTATATTACAGGTAAGAAATACGCTCAGAAAGAGAAAATGACTTGCCTGTGGTCTGCATGGGGAGACAGAGACAGAATTAGGATAGGTATCTTGATCTTTCTGACTCTAAAACCCATGTTTTTAGCTTTCTTGTGTTATCTCTGGCTTCCCTGATAGCTCAGTTGGTAAAGAATCTCAGTTGGCAAAGCAGGAGACCCTGGTTTGATTCCTGGGTCAGAAAGATCCCCTGGGGATCTTCTCCAGGGGATCCCACTCCAGTATTCTTGGACTTCGCTGGTGGCTCAGCTGGTAAAGAATATCTAATAACTGATGTTACTGATGTTACAGCTCTAGTAAGCTGGTGTTATCTCTAGTAACTGAAAAAGTGCTAGGGTAGTATTAATGTGTCTTTGGTTTTTATTTATTATTTATTTATTAATGTGTTCTTTTCTTTAACATAGTACTTAAATGACTACTGATTTAACTGTGAATGCCTCAAAAGATTGTGATTTTGAGATCTGTGGAGATTCTTTTAATTTTTTTTTTTTTTAATGATGGATTTACATCCCACTGACCCAGAGCTATGAGGTATTGCAGCATCTATAAAGAATGAGATTCCTTTAAAGAGAGGAAGTTGTGGGGGATTAGGAAAAGTAGAACACGCATTGTTGTCATTAGCTATTTGTTTATGCCTGTGCCTTGCTGAATTAAGTTTCTTGAGGTCAAGAAAGTGGCTTATTGATATTTACGCACATCACATGTGCTACCCACTCACAAAACGTTTGCTAGATGAAATCAGCACACTACCATAACTTTTTACAGAAGTGTCTTTAGAATGTTTAGAAGGGGACGAACTTTTCTTTACCAAGGACTTTGAAGGTTCATTTGTTCATTCAATTCATCATTTATTGAGCATTTATTGAATATCTGTTCTGTGCCAGACACTGTACACACAGAGAGGAATAAGACAGGATCTCTGCCTTCTGTCATCAGGGAACCCAGAGAATGGAGGCAACCAGACAACCATCTCAATACAGTGTGGAGCCAAATGGAGTATGTATTAAACAAACAAGCAACTGATGGACTTTGAAATCAGGGAGACCTTATCTGCCTTAGTTTTCTAATGTTAGAAGTGGAAACAATAGTAGTACCTGCTGATGCAGTTGTTGGGAGGAGGTTAAGTGAACAAGAGAAAAAAATGTACACATTTATATTTATATCTCAGTACATAGAAGAAGGGAGAGGCTCACTGTTGTTGATGGAGTCAGAAAAGTCTTTACTGGGTATGTGACACTTGGCTTTATTATAGGATAAATTTTTGAGGTCAAGAATGAGAGGACTCCAGGGCATTCCAGGCAGAAAGATAAATACATGTGACGTGTGCAGAATGGGTTGGCATGACAGGAGCGATGGGGAATTCTGCACGTTCTCACAGATGGAGCCCCCAGGATTATTAGAAAGAACTGAATAACCAGTTACTTTTCATTTTTATGAGTAACAATACAAAAGAGTAGTCATTACAGTGGAGTAGGAGAAACTCAAGGTACCAAACCTGCTAGAAGAATTGCATGAATGCCTTCTGCTAATCATGTGATTTCTGAATGTAGTCCTTTATGTAGCAGATAAATTCTTGTGTTCCTTTTCAGCCCTGTGACACTCAAGTGATTTTACTAAGAAAGAACACTTGTGTGTTTGGGTGAAATCAGAAGTCCTGTCTCAAACCATTCTTTTTGTAAAAAACTTTTTATTTTATATTGGAGTATAGCTGATTAACAATGTAATAGTTTCAGATCGTTCTTTTCTTTAGTTTACAATATAAGTTTATACAGCGGAGTGATTCAGTTATATCTGTATATATGTGTGTGTGTATATATATATATATAGAGAGAGAGAGAGAGAGAGAGACATACACACACACCGAAGAATTATATATATGTATATACACACATATTTTTCCATTATGGTTTATTAGCAAAGCATTCTTATATTTAGTAGCATGAAAGTGTTAGTGCTCAGTCATGCCTGACTTTTTGCCACCCCATGGACTATAGCCTGCCAGGTTCCTCTGTCCATAGAATTCTCCAGGCAAGAATACTGGCGTGGGCTGCCATACCCTTCTCCAGGGGATCTTCCTAACCCAGGGATCGAACCTAGGTCTCATGCATTGCAGGCAGATTCTTTATCGTCAGGGAAGTCCTATATTTAGTAGCATAGCAACATAAGAATCTAATATCCTAATGAAGTGGGATCTAGTCCTGTTTGAGCCAATCCAAAATTCTAAGAACCATGAACAGTTTTTTACCAGAACCAAACACAATACTTAGGAATGTGCTAAAGTAATTTGTTCAGTGAATCAATTATGAATTGATAAGAGGTCAGAGTTCTGTAGTTGAAAAATTGTGATTTTAATATAAGGAGAAAGAAAAGAACATGAAGCTCCATAGAAGGAAGAGAAATTTATATTTAAATAGAGGGAAAAAGATATTTTTCAAAGTCCTCTATTAAAGGCTAGTGATATGAATTTCATTTTATTTAGAAAGTTTTTTATTAGCACAATTAGAGTATTACTTCTCTATCACCATTAGAATATTATTCCTTTTCCTAGAAATATATGCATGTTATTGATATAGTAAACCAATAGTGACATATTGGTTTAATGCAACAATAGAGTGTTTCAGTGTCTGAAATATAACATTTGTGATCACTGAATACTCTGATTTTTCTGCAGATTCTAATATTTGTAATGTTTTATAATATTGTAATTGTTTCTAATATTTTTCATTAGAAAATAAATGTTTAAAAAATATAAGCAGCAGAACAAATTCATAAAGAAATATGTGGATGAAGTGCATTACTTTTGAGAAGATATTGAACATGATTTAATTTTCTACAATAATTTTGACATTTTGAGTTAATGGTAATCTTAGACATCAACACATAATAAGATGATTGTGAGTATATTGACTTTTAAATGTGAGAAAGATATAACTATGATGAAAGAGAGAGCAGATACATTTAACTTTCATCTGGAAGAAAATAAGACATTATTATAGCTATATAGACTTTTACCCCCAAATAAGCATGTTAATCTTGTCTGTGTGTTTATGTATATATATGTAATTTCCAGTTTCTCTTTCCAGTATATTTGAAAACTTTGTTTTTTTATGAACAACTGTATATTGGGATTTAAAAATATTGCTCTTTAATTCAGAAATATTGATTTAGAACCCTATCTTTAGGGTTTCTTGATTTGTCTTTATTATTTTAGTATGTTTATCTGCATTATCAGAACTTCTGATGTAAAATCTTTTTAGTTTGTGGATGATAAGCTAGGTTAGATATTTTTTATATCTCAAAGTCCTTTTAGTCAAGAGAAAACATAGGTTTTTGTTGGTAGTTTTTTTATTTAGCTCTTTTGTGGGGCCTTGTTAGACTCTGAATAATTTAAAAGCAATGGAATTCTTTCTGTGATAAAAATCTAGTCATCAGGCCAAATCTTGTAGCATTAATCACGTGATACTCGTGTATGTAAAGGTGTAGAATTAATATGTATGCCTGAAGTATGTATATTAAAGAGGGTTTTTTAAATTATTAAAATAGCCCTCTAAAGATTTTAACATATGTGGATTCACAGATTTGCTTAAAGTCTTAGCTATTCTGTTTTTAAGTGAATGATCTATGATAGCCAAGCCTGAAGAATAATGTGTAAAGAATAATAACAAAAAAGTTATAACTTCTTTAAATTTAGGAGTAATTATTTTTCTGTTTTTCTGCATTAGCATATTTGCTATGCTGCATTATAAGATAAATTGAGTTTAAAGTAACATCTTTTTCTATTGTTTTACTTTTTCATATATTTCTTATCCAAACGACCAAAACAAAAATTTCAGCACCATTTATTACAGTGTCCACACACTTGACTGTATTTCATGTTTTTCAGTTTAATCTGAAGACTTTGCATAGTCTTACGAAGGAAACAGTGGTATAAAAATCCTGAAGCAGATAAATGACCATGTGAGTTTTCCCTCAATACCCCTTCTCTGTCCTGCTTGCCTCTTTCCTGCCTTACTCTGTCTTCCAGCCCCAGTGTCTGACCACTTTTTTTCAGGGCCCAAATGGCATTAGTTGAAAAATGTATCTTTCATAACTTTGCTATCTTTCCAGTTACCATTCAGACTTTCTCACTGCGTGGTGAGATCTCAGCTGTGGCGAGTGAAATCTGAATAAAGGAGACATTCATGGTGGTTATGACAGTGAAGGTTAAGTTTAGGCTGCCAGAGAGTTTGAAACAAAGGAGGGATTGAAGCCCTCATCACCTTCATCTTATTTGGGTAGTAAGTAAATTATTTTGGAAGTAGTAAAGTCTCATTATGAAGATAATGAAATCTTGTCCAGACTAAGTACTTTCACAGCGACTGACTTCAGCTGGAATGCATCTGGACACCACTAAGTTTTTATACTAATTAGAAAAGATCCACCATGGTTTTGTTTGTATGTTAGAGTATATGCTAGTGACTTTTTAAAAAACATTTTGTTTTGTAGGAGCCCCTAAATACTACAGGGAATTTTAGAATTTGAATTCAAATAGTTGTCAAGTAAATTTGTATAATGTAAAAAAGGTTTTTTTTGTATGGAAAAGTCCATGGTTTCTAAAGGATCTTCAAATGGGAGTAAAATTTCCCTCAACTTGCCCTCAAAGCCTCCCCTCTCACAGCTTCCCCATAACTGTTGTTTAGTCGCTCAGTCGTGTCTGACTCTTTGGGACCCCATGGACTGTAGCCAGCCAGGCTTCTCTGTCCATGGGATTTCCTAGGCAAGCATACTGGAGTGGGTTGCCATTTCCTTCTCCAGGGGATCTTCCTGACCCAGGGATTGAATCTATGTCTCCTTCTTGGCAGGTGGATTCTTTACCTCTAAGCCACCAGGGAAGCCTACCTATATCTGTTACCTAGAATTATTTCCATTTTCTCTCTCTGCCAGGCAGTTGGAATATTTGAAGTATGATTTTGTGAGTTGTCACTGTACTATGAAGTAGAAGGCCTAAGAAGAAGGGATAATTTAATTCATTGGCTGCCAGTTAGATTTTCATGTTATGTTTATTGTTTTCAAAGGCATTTATATGATTTACCTAAAAGATTCCAAACTAATGGATTAAGTGATGAAATCACTGGGAGAACTAGTGGTGGTAGCATCTGATATATGAGAGAAATAGTTCAGCAGTAACAAAAGTAGAAACACTAAGATTTCCTGAGAACCTGTAAGCTGTTTTTACCACTACTGTGCTGTTCATGAACTACATATGGGGCACTTTGACTAAATATATTGTAAAGAATAATATATTATTTGTTAGAAATATATGTTACATATTTATTTGATAAATAAACATAAAATAAAGTTGTGTCCCAAACTATACCTGTTCTTGCAAGATTTAATGGCTGGATCTTTCTGGCTAATGCTGATTTTCTTAGACTATTGTGGACATTGATTGGATTTTAGAAATTAGATGTAACAAATGCTTGCTGTCCGTAGAGGCAGATGGGTTTGATTCCTTGATCCTGAGAGAGTGGATATAAATTTGGGGGGAAGCTTTTAAGCTGATCTAAACCTGCTGAGTTTTTCTCTCTTCCAAAGGAGGACAGAAGTACGTAGAATTTTGCAAGGAGTTGATTAGAGAACTTGGCTTAATTTTAAAGACAAAAGATACTAATTATTTTTTTCAAAAGATACTAATTAATTTTTTCTGGAAGAACTTTTAAAGATTTTTATAATTTTATTCATTTTTGACCGTGCTGGATCTTCATTGCTGCAAGAGAGCTTTCTCTGGTTGCGGTGAGCAGGAGCTACTCTCTAGCTGCAGTCCTTGGGTTTCTCATTGTGGTGGCTTCTTTTGCTGGGCAGCACAGGCTTTAAGGAGCAAGGGCTTCGGTAGCTGATGCACGTGGGCTCAGTAGTTTCGGCTCCCAGACTAGAGCACAGGCTCAGTAGTTGTGGTTCGTGGACTTAGTTGCCCCGCAGCATGTGGGCTCTTCCTGGACCAGGGATTGAACCTGTGTGTCTGGCATTGGCAGGCAGATTATTTACCACTGAGCCACCGGGGAAGCTCCTGATGCTCTTTTAGAAACTTCTCGCTGTGATCACCTTAGCTTCCTATTTCCCCTTTAGTCTTACTAAGTTTCTGTTACTGTTGGCAGTCATACCAGTCACTGGGAAGGATAATGTGATGGTGGTGGTTTAGTCACTAAGTCATGTCTGACTCTTGTGACCTCATGGACTGTAGCCTACCAGCTCCTTTGTCCATCGGAAGGATGATACTGTGGTAACATTTCCTTTAAAAGGAAAATTACAGAAGAGGAATATGTATACAAATGCATAGTGAATATAGCAAAATACATTCTGGAAGGTCTTTTGTATGTGAGGGTGAGTTTTGTTAGTCGTTGTGGTGATAGATCTTGTTTGACTCATTTCAGCTTTCTCCAGTGATCCTTTGGTGATATGCATATATGAGATAGTTACGTGAGATTAAGGATTTGGTTAAACCATTAGCAAGCACATTGGCTTAATGCAGCCCAGTCTAATTCCTTGATCTAACAATTCTGGACATATACAGCTTTATTTAATAGAAAATAATTTTGTTTCATTTAGTGAAACTTATTTTTCAATAAAGAAATATTAAATAAATGCCTGTATTACTAAGTAGCAATAATTACTGTAGTTAACAAAACAGACAAGGTTGCTAACCTTAGAGTACACAGTGTCAGAAATCTAGATTAGAAGAAGCATACAGAACTTAAAAGAAGCACAAGATTCCATGTAAACGGTCAAAAATGTGGAAAATAAAGAATAACCTTTCTGGCTTCTTCTTCCCTCCCTTCCTTCATCTGTCTCCTTTTTTTTTTCTTCTCATGTTCATTTCTAAGAGAGTGAAGATATTAACATTTTGTATTCTATTTTTTAACAATCCCAATATTGTGGATTTATAAAATAATAACATTTTCAAATTACATTTTATTTTACAGTCATCCTGCAGAAGAACATTTGTTATTTGTGAACAGCTTTGGGAAAAATTATGATATACCAGTACTCCCTTTGAAAGATTTTTCAACTAAGGTCAGCCTAAGATCAGAACAGACAAGTATGGTTTGTATTAGTTTTATAGACAGTACTCAGTATTCTTTTCTTGGAAATGCCTAGGAATGAAGAAGCCATTATTCATAAAATGAAGTCATGCTGAAGACCTCAGGCTGGTCATAAAGTGGTCATCTTTAGAGATGGCGAAATGTGTCTTACTGGGAATTTGAAATGTGGGTAACTTGAAGACCTTCATTTGAAGCAACGCTGCCTCATCCTCCTCTGGTGGAGCCCAGCACTTCCTAACACACTGCTCAGATTACACACCACTGACATGATCCCCATAATGTATTTGGCTCATGTGTTTCTCATTAGCTATTATGAATGAAAGATTCATAACTATCTATTTCAGAAAAACGTCTTTATTTGCATTACAGAGAGCTCGCTTGGAACGGGATCAAGAATTGTTTTTAAATTGTAAGTCAGCATATATGGTTTGGGTCATGATTGACCCTGGACTTTTAAAAAAAGTTCTGTGGACCAAGAAGGTTCTGAATAAAAGTTTCAATGACAGTGTTGGCATAAATGGAGAAGAGTGCCTGCATTTTCCCACATTCCTAGTGATTTGGAGCAAATATTTTTGTAGACAGCCCTGCTAACCTTTACCTTATCTTGCTTACCAGGTGATATATGACAGGATCACAGAGGGGAGTAGGACATCACGCAAACTTGCCAGACAGATAATTAGAGTCCCCGTGGCAACCTTGTGACCTGATTTTCCAAGCTCTGTCGTCCTAACTGGAGAGAGAATAGCTGTATGCTGTCAGCTTGAAAGAACTGTAGGCTTGTGTGCAAGTTGAAGGGTTGGGGAAGGGAGAGGGGGTGGATATATAAATCCCATCTCTGCAGGTTTCCAAATCCATGTTATAGAAACACTTTTGTTCTAAAAGAAAACTTAATTCATTATTTCCTCCTTTTGGCTATTACTTCTTATATGTTAACAAATCACTACCAAACAAATTAGTACCAGAGGAACTTTTTTAAATTTTAATTTATGGCATACTAAAAATTAGTTATTTTTAAAGTCTTTTTTCCTTAAAGAAAAAGGTAAGATTTGAATGTATTGGTTAGAGGGGGTGAAATCATTTTCACCCTTTGCTTTTGTAGTAAGTTTGTGCATTTCTGGTAGCAGTTCCTGAACTATCCAAATAAGATGCTCGTTTTTCTCTCACTAGGCAAATATTAATGTTTATGAATACCTGAAGTTGATTATGTGATATTAAAAGTCACATAAGATTTCCAGCCTTTGTTATATTAATACATTCTACAAGTTGTTACTACAAAAATGAGAATTTTAGATACCAATGTGAGTCAGTCCTTTTTGGTTATACACTGCCTTTTTTTTTCTTTTTTGGCCACACCTCATGGCATGTGAGTTTGGATCCCCCACCAGGGACTGAACCCATGATCCTCGAAGTGGAAGTGCTGAGTCTTATCCACTGGACCACCAGGAAGCTCCTACACTGACTTCTAATTGCTCTCCTGTCTCTATATATTCCCACTTGATGTGAACAGAACTTTTTCCTACTGTATATACATAGTTCATGTCATATGCTATGTTGAAATATATGGAGATTATTTGCTGAAATAATAAAACTCATTCAAACTTGCATCAGCTAGATTTTTAAAATCAGGTTTTTTTCTGACGAGAACTTGTGCTTAAGCACTTGCTTCTACCATATCATGTCTCTCTTCCCACTCCTAACATTTTCTTACTTTTCTCCAGCATGTCTTGAAGGGGCTTGTAAACCCAGTTCTAAAATATGTCATGCATCTCCCTTCAACAGGTAATTGGCCCCATGCCTGTCTTTAATCCCAAATTGCACTGAGGTATCTCGTTCATTTTCCTTCTTCCTCAGATGTGATTGAGGTTTTCTAACCTCGTGACTGCCTTCTAATTTTCAGTGTGACGTAGACCAAATTGTAGTCAGAGAGTCATTAATAGTCAAAATTAATGATATTGGAATGTAATTTTAATAATTTAGGCCTCTCTATCCTAGTAAATGTATGAGAGAGTCAGTCTAAACAGTTATTCTTCTGTCGTATGCGTGTGTCTGAGTCAGTGTCTATATAGTAAGCTGTTGGAGTCAGGTCTCTTGGTGCAGTGTGACGCGCAGCTAGAAGCTGTTCTCTCAATGATCTCTTGTGCTGCCTTTGCATCTGGTTCCCGGCCAAGATTCTTGACATGAAGCTTGTACCTGTTGCGTTCTCTACCACACTTTTCCTATACACTTGTCAGCCCACTTTAGTCTGCTGCCTAAGCTCATTCCCGTAGGTTATTTGTAATCTTCGTAAAGGCCAAACTTAAAGGAAAACATTTGGTTTTTCTCGTACTTGATTTTGCTGTGACTATTAGAAAGAACATGGATTATATTTAGTTCAGTATTGAATTTTTGTCACCTAGAGTTTCTAGTACTCTGTAGATTGTTAATTTTACTTCCTTATTTTTATTATTTATTTGTTTGGCTGCGTCAGTCCTCGTTGCTGCACACGGAGACGGGCTTAGTTGCCCCACAGTATGTGGGATTTTAGTTCCCCGACCGGAGATTGAACCTGTGTCCCCTGCATTGCAATGTGGATTATTAACCACTGGACCACCAGGGAAGTCCCCGTAGATTGTCTGTTTGCTGAATGGATATATGTTTGCAATGATCACTGTTTTTTTTTTTCCTCCCCTGAAGAATGTTTTATTCCTTTGGCTCCCATAGTGCTGTTCTTTCCTGGTTTCTTGTTTTATCTATCTGTACTTAGATGTTAATTCAGAAGCTCTACTCCTTGGAGTTTAATAGGTATGTAAAAAGTTGTTCCACAGTGGTAATCTTCTAAAGTAAGTTCTGGCATCATTTGGTAGCCAAGGAGAGCCAGCACTTTTTTGCAGGGAGTGGGTGGGGGATGGGAGAGTGGGGATGAGTAGGTTCTCAGTGCATGGTTTTGTCTATAATCTGAACACTGACAGGTTGAGAAGTTTCTGAATTTTCCAGGATTCTTTTCTCAGCCTTCATCTAATTTCATGTTTCATTATCTTCCAAGGTGACTTCAGCCACTCACATTGTTTCACTTAGAACGTTGACTGTCAATTCTTTATCTCTCGCAGATGCTGTTCTCCTGAGCTCCAGGCCTTTAGTTCTGACTGTACTGCATGTTGCACAGGCCCCTTAGCCTTCACAGATGCCCAAATACATTGTTGCCTTTTTCCTAACCCAGCTCCCTTCTCTTCTCTTCCTGTTCCTCTGAATGGAGCCACTGTTACACAAATGGTAATTCTGTGAATCTTTCTGAACTCCTAATTCTGCCTTAACCCTTAACTTTGTCCAACCTAGAAGGGATCAGTTTGTTGATTTTTTATTATCGAATGGGTAACGGCATCCCTTCTTCCCTGTCTTGACTTCTAATCATATTTTTTATGTTGCTTAAAATTCCTCACTGTTTCCCCATATGTTCACTACACAGACAGTTCCCCCTCATACGGCACGCAGCAGCTCCTGCTCTCCTCCCAGGCTTTTCCTCTTTGACTGCCAGTGCCCCACAAATGCTGTAACAATTGTCATTCCCTGAATACACTCAGCTTCACTCTTGCGTGACTTTGCACACTCCATTTCCTCTGCCTGGATTTCCTCTCTGTTGTCCTCCTCAGCTTATCTATATCATTTTAGATTTGGCTTAAAGATCACTTTCCCAGAAAAAAGTCTTTTCTTTGTGCCTAAGTGGTAGGCTGTACTTACTTTAAAATAGTAATTATGCTGTGTTTTATGGTTTGTTTACTCTCTTTTCTCTCTACTAGTCTGAGCACTTACAGGTGGAGGATGTGTTGGAATAATCTTTGTCTTTCTTGTGCCTTAGCACACTGCTGGATGCAAAGTATGTACTCAGTTTTTGTTTTAATATGTATTCGGTGAATGTATGCTTAACATGCCTTTGTGTTAGCGGGCTTCTCTTCTGCAGGTAAAGAGAGTATGATGGAAAAACTGAGCAGAATTCATTTATTCACAATTGGACCATTTCACCTGCTTCCTTTCACAGAGAATACTGGAGGTGAGATTTTGAGGCAGTCTGTTTACAGTATTATTCTGTTCCCCTGTGTCCTGTCTTTCTTCCATATGTTGCACCATAGATGCCTTAAGGTTGTCCTCCAGTTACCTAAGACATATCTCCGTGACTATCTTCTCTACCCTCGTGAACTAGTGAAATATATTATTCAAGTTATGTCTGGCTGGTGTAATTTATAGATAAAGTGCTGAGATTTGGAAATTTAAAAAATTTAAAAATTTAAATGGGGCAATTTAAATGTTAAATTTAAATAGAAACTTTTGCTTGCCACCACCCTTCACAACCCTCCTTTCAATGGAAAGAAGATCTATAGGATTTGCCAGTGAGAGATCAGGAGCCAACCAAAGTGCCTATCTGGCAGTGACTTATTTTGTATCATAATTATTTAAGAAAAATAAATTATTTAAGAAAAAGTAGCTTGAAAGTGAAAGTGAAGTCACTCAGTCATGTCCGACTCTTTGCGACCCCATGGACTGTAGCCTGCCAGGCTCCTCCTCCGTCCATGGGATTCTCCAGGCAAGAATACTGGAGTGGGTTGCCATTTCCTTCTCCAGGAAATCTTCTCGACCCAGGGATTGAACCCAGGTCTCCCACATTGTAGGCAGACGTTTTACCGTCTGAGCCACCAGGGAAGTCCTTGTGAGTAATCAAAATAAGAATATTAAAATATTATATATATATATATATGAGAAATTTAGTTTGTGTAGTTCAGCATTCTTATTTTACTGACGAAGAAAGTAGAACCAAGATGTGTCAAGTGATTTGTCCTAAGTCACGCAACTAGTTTATTGCAGAATTTCCTAATATCTAAGCATTCTAAGCCTTCATATAACTGTCATGAGCCTGATGCTCTATTGAATTTGTTAGGAAATTGAAAATTCATTTATTCAAAATATTTATCAGCTATCTTCAAAAAAAAAAACAACTAGATATAGTTCTAGGCACTGATGATACAGATGCTAATAAGGTGGCTCTCCCTGGTTGCACCTAAATCGTGGAGTGAGGGAGGCATTGAAAATTATGAAAATGATATAAATGATATCTATCTACTCAGTCACAGGTATAATACTTGGCCTATATTAAAAATCTCTTTATTAAAGTCTGAGAACAAACTTGCTTAGCTTTTTTTCCCAATCCCAGAACAAACAGGAAGAAAAAAAAAAGATGATGATGAGGTTCTAGAAAGGTTTATAAACAGTAATGTGAAGCTGATAAGCTGGGGAGAAAGAGAAAAAAATAAATTTATTTACGCATATTATATACTATATATACTATATGTTAATATATCAGGCAGAAGAACCCAAACTCATTTCGGACTAGGAAATGACTATAGTCCTGAGCAGAGCATCAGTGGGCTGAGTGTCCTTTGGGCTGCAGAAGAATGGTATCATCACATGGGGGAATGAGAGTTTTCTATTGTTTTCTCCACTCAGTGCTGAAGGAAATCAACCTTGAATATTCACTGGAAGAACTGTTGCTGAAGCTGAAGCTCCATTACTTTGGCCACCTGATGCAAAGAGCCAACTCACTGAAGAAGACCATGATGCTGGAAAAGATTGAAGGCAAAAGAATAGGGCGGCAAAGGATGAGATGATTAGATAGCATCACTGACTCAGTGGTCATGAATTTGAGCAAACTCTGGGAGGTAGTGAAAGACAGGGAAGCCTGGTGTGCTGCAGTTCTGGGGGGGTGGTCACAAAGAGTCAGACATGGCACAACGACAACCATTGTTTTCTCCCCACAACGAGTACCTGGTTTTGACAGTCACCCATGGACAGTAGTGCCCTTGTGGAAGTCTGGTAGTCCAGCAGAGAAGTTCAACATACTGTTGTGGGGGCGAAAATGTCTGAGATTGCATGCAGTGAAGAGGGCAACAGGAACAGTTGTGGTTTACTTGCATCACCCTTTCCCCAAGGTGGCACAGCCGAATGCCAGTAGGGACCTTCCTGACCGGTGCTTTCTTCCACAGGGGAAGCTGAGAGTGTTTGAGCACCTCAGTGCCTCATCCGTTCACAGCTCCATACTCTACCCTGCGGCCAGCTCCCTGTGTGCACCCCTGAAGCAAAGACATCTAACCTTTGCAGACATTGGTGAGCACAAATGGAAAGCCAAATGGACTCTCCAGGATTGGGAGAGACCACATGAACTTGAGCATTCAAGACTGCCCCAGGGAAAGCAAAATGGGAGGCTCTCATCATTTGACCTGGCTTTGCAGGATCCACAGAAGGCATACAGTCTTAAGAATTCACTCACAAAAAGGAACAATAAGTGTGGAACAGGTGAATCCATAGAAAAGATTTGAAAAAGCCTCCAAATTCCTAGCAAGGCTCTGGAAGGTGTTTTTCTCCTAAAAGCAGTGTGTTAAAGACTGGAGTAGGTGACTGCTTCTTCAAATGCAAAGACAGCAATGCAGGACTCTAAGGAACATGAAAAATCAAAGAAAATGACACTATGTAGGAACACAGTACTTTTGCAGTAACTAACACCCCTCCCCAAGAAAAGAGAGTTACAATTGTTCCCAGTAAAAGAATTCAAAATAGTAATTTTAAGGAAGCTTAGGGACCTACAAGAAAACACAGGCAGTTCAATGAAATTAAAAAAAAAAATCAATATATGAACAAAATCAAATGTTAAACAGAAAAACAGGAATCAGAAAAAAAAAAAAAAAAAAAAAAAAGAACCAAATTGAAATTCTGGAGCTGAAGAATATGATGAATGAAATGAAAAAAATGCAAGAGAGAGCATCAGTGTCTGACTGGATCAAGCAGAAGAAAAAATCTGTGAAGCAGAAGGTAGGTCATTTCAAATTATCCAGTCAGAGGAGTTCAAAAGAATGACAAAGAATGAAGAAAGCCTATGTGAGCTATGAAATACCTTTAGGAGAAACAACTATATATTATTGAAGTCCCAGAGGGAGAAGGGAGCAGAAAGCTTGTTTAAAGAAATAATGGATGAGAATTTTCTAAATATGGGGAGAAAGTTGGGCTTCTAAACTTATGAAGCTCATAATTTCCCCCCAGATTTCAACCCCAAATGATTTACTACAAGACACATTATAATAAAACAGTCTAAAATCAAAGGCAAAGAGAATTTTAAGAGCTACATGAGAAAAACCTTCCTTAAGGACAAGGAAAGCCCCACAAAGCTATCAGTGGGTTTCTCAGCAGAAACAGTGAAGGCCAGGAGAGAGTGAGATGATATATTCAAAGTGATGAAAGAAAAAACTGCCAACCAGGACTATTTTATCCAGTAAAGTTGTCCTTCAGAAATGGAGATACAGAGACTTTCCTGGTGGTCCAGTGGCTAAGACTTGGTGCTACCAATGCAGGGGACCTGGGTTTGATCCCTGGGCAGGGAACTAGATCCCACATGTTGCAACTAAGACTTTGCATGCCTCAACTAAAGGTCTAATGTACTGCAACTGAGACTCCACACAGCCAAATAAAAGAAGAAATGGAGAGAGAAAGACTTTCCCAGACAAACAAAAGCTGAGGAATTCATCACCATTATACCTGCCTGATGGAAAGGGCTGAAAGGAGTTCTTTGAGCTGAAAATGAAAGGACCCCAATTATAATAGTAACAAAAAACCATGAAACTGTAAAATACAATGGTAAACATAACTATAGTCATATTCAGAATACATTAATACTGTATTATAGTAGTGTGTTAAGCAGTTAACTCTAGTATGAATTTTAAAGGACAAAAGTATGGAAAATATCTAGAGATGCAGTAATTTATTAGTGGATACACAGTATAAAAAAAGGTAAATTGTGACATCAAAAACATAAAATGTGTAACTACAGTGGAAATGCTATATAACTTAAACGAAGAGGGATCTGTTATATATCATTTATGACACTGAGAAGCTACTATTTATTTATGTGTGTGCATATATATTTTTGAAGAATTTTAAGTTTGAAAACGATTTTTTCCAGTGCCAAAGTTATGGTCTGGTTTATTGCAGAAACTCTATAAAGACGTTGAGTGAATATTGAAGAAAAGTCCTATGCTTGAAATTACTTTTCCAAAACATTGTAAAAATGTTATGTTCATAGTTTGCAGAAATTTATTTAATTCTCAATGGAGTTGAGTTATAGTGGCCGAAGTTTTCTCTTTTTATAATTGGAACAAGAGTCATAAAATCTATCTCAGAACCTGAGAAACATATCTTACCCTTCTTGCTAAAACCTTTTGAAAAATATTCTCTCTAGTCTTTCTAATGTTCTTCAACAATCTGTTTTTTCCCCCTAGAGAGGGATTTTCATCTCTCTTTTTCCTTGCTGATTCAGGAGTGAAATAACCTCTTTCTTGCCGAAAGAAGATACTATTTTCTGTATGATAAAGTGATCAGGTTGGTTTATGTCATTTTAGCTCTCCTGATCTTAAATTATGTGTATGCTAAATACGTTTGTGTGGTGTGAATTCTTTTTTTTTTTGTAGCATCCTGACTCTTTCCCAAAGTTTCTCTGTGCTGATCAAGTGATTGCTTTTTCAGATTCATCTAAAGTGGTTTGGCTGAAATTAAACAGAATTAGAGACTGGTTGTAAAATGTTCTAAAATTAAAGCAAGAAGCTAAAAAACATGAGGGACAAAATTTGCTCAGCCATGTTTCACGGAATAGTTTTGTTCTTTCTTGTTGTTCATTTTCTAAGTCATGTTTGACTCTTTGTGACCCCATGGACTGCAGCATGCCAGGCTCCCATCTTTCATTATCTCCTAGAGTTTACTCAGATTCATGTCCATTGAGTTGGTGATGCAATCTAACCATCTTATCCTCTGTTGCCCCTTTCTCTTCTTGCCCTCAGTCTTTCCCAGCATCAGAGTGTTTTCCAGTGAGTTGTTTCTTTGCATCAGGTGGCCAAAGTATTGAAGTTTCAGCTTCAGCATCAGTCCTTCCAATGAATATTCAGGATTAATTTCCTTTAGGATTGACTGGTTTAATTTCCTTGCTGTCCAGGTGAGTCTCAAGAGTCTTCTCCAGCACCACAGTTCAAAAGCATCGATTCTTCTGGTAACAGAGTGTTTGGGCTTGGACTTGCACTTCAGTTGGTGTTCAAAAGTTGAACTCCCTTATTTTGACAGAAAGTGGATCTGAAGTCACAGCTCTCTAGAGAGCAAAGCTTCTTTACCCAGACTGCTTGCCCTGTGCTTATTCCAGCCTTTGAATAATCACTTGGCCTTTGGGTAGTTTACTTTTATGTTTGGTACCTTGTTGCCTGGAATTAAAAAGGAAAAGTTATGATCAGATGGCCCTTAAGTTTTATTTTATGTTTGTCAGTAAAAGGGCTTTTATATGACAGGCATGTTTTCTCTAATTCACTTCCAAAAACTTAGAGGGAAAGAAAAAAGGACAAAATAGTGAAGGGACTTTGGGATCACTTCCTCGTAATATCTCATTTGAATACATGATTAAGTTATACAAAATATGTTTCGTTCCTGCTTTCCTTTGTATTTTGAAATTAGCTCTCAATACTGTCACAAAGAATCCTTACAGTGAGTTAGTTTCAGAGACAGTTCAAAGCCAGGGAGAATCTCCTGCCCATGAGAAGAGCACATCTTTGACCCCTTCTCCTTTGCCAGCCACGTCCAATTGGTTGCCAACTCCTGCGACTTTCACATTAAAGTTAATCCTTGCCTTCGCCCTGTCTGCTTTAACATTCACAATTTTAGGGTCACATAAATGTTTTCTTAAGCTATTAACCTCCTAAGCCGTATCTGCATCTGCTTCTGTGCTACTTCAGTTTTCATTCTAATTGCTCTTCCAGTTCAGTTTTGCTAAAGCCGAGCTCAGATGATGTCAGTTTGTGCTTAGTTGCTCAGTTGTGTCCGACTCTTTGTGACCCCGTGGACTGTAGCCTGCCAGGCTTTTCTGTCCATGGGGATGCTCCAGGCAAGAATACTGGAGTGGGTTGCTATGCCTTCCTCCAGGGGATCTTCCCAACCCGGAGATCAAACCCAGGTCTCCCACACTGCAGGCGGAGTCTTTACCTTTTGAGCCACTAGGAAAGCCCAAGAATACTGGAGTGGGCAGCCTATCCCTTTTCCTGGGGATCTTCCCACCCAGGAATCGAACTGTGGTCGCTTGCATTGCAGGTGGATTCTTTACCAGCTGAGCTACAGATGATGTCAGGCCAGTCCTTAAAAAACTGCCGACAGGAAAAGATTCAGTCTCGGCCCTCCATAACCTGGTTACTTGCTTTCATTTTTAGCCTCACCTCTCTCCCTTCTTATAAATGCCTCTTTAGCCAAAATGAAGCACTCTGCACTTGTCCCTGAAATCTTCCATCTCCCCAGGTTCTGGACTCTTAATGTCTCTCTTCTCTCTGTTTACTTGAAATGTCTTTTGACATTATCTTCATATGCAAATCTATTCTCTCCTTTGGCAAATACATTCTATGCCATCATGGAATAAAATTCACCTTCCCTGATACCACCCCTACTGCTCCCGCAGTCCTGCGGTTTGTTTTCTCAGGATCTCTTTGGCACTCACTCACTTCTGTTGTGTGCTGTAGGGTATACGTGTGTGTCTCACTGGACACCAGGTATTTGCCCTCTGCCTTCCGACTCTATAGATTCCATATCTGAATTTTAGTCCTGGCTGGGCCACAAGGCCTAGAGCAGTGATTTTGTGTGTGATAAAAGCTTTAATATATGTATTAGTTAAATGGTAAAATGAGTGAATCTCTATCCTGCATATTCCACCATGAATTCTACATCAGCAGGGCCTCAATTCCCACACCTGAAAAGAAAAATTTTAATACTGGCCACCGTTTTTTACTGAGCCTGCATTGAAATACTCTGTGAAAATTTAATCATGGGGACAATCAGAATGTACTCTGTCATTTAGGAAAAAACCTCTGGCAAACACACCTGTTTTTCAAGTTCTCAGTTTTTAAGTGTGGGCTATGATTATTCCCATTAAACATCTCACAGATTTAATAAAGTGAGCCATTGTGTTAAAGTTTTATAACTTCATGAAGAAACTGAACTCTTGAAATAGAAGGCTAACAAAGGTGAAGAGTATTTCGACTTGACACTTTCTGTTCTATCCATTCCTGTCATTACAGAACAGTTGTTAAGATTGGTGTAAAATGCCAGCCTGTGAGTAAGACAGTGAGAGCTTTCTGATACTTTTATTAATCAAACCCTCCTGAAAAGGGCCTCAGAAGCAGCTCTTCAGACCATTGTTTTTAGAAAGCTCCATGATAATTGTGAATATTTTTAATATTATGAATAATATCCATTCTTTTTCTGTTTTTTTTTTTTTTATTATTGTTTCTCAGTTTTCTTTGGTAAAGTGAATTGGGTTCAGTGTTGCTTGTTTGAGTTTTGTTTACCATGTGATTTTCAATCCAGGTTTTGAAGTCCATCTAAGAAATGGAAATTACAAATAATTAAGACACTGGAACTATTTTGGGTATTATTCAGCTGCTGAAAGCAAAACAAGTATAACCAGAAAAAAAATTGAAAAATAAATAAATATTACTCTGGTCAGAATGCTTAGGAAGTTTTTGTACTGTGTTCAATTTATTTATTTTGCTCTGTACTCAGTTTCTGGTACATTAGACAAAGGACTGAAAATATAGTTACTATTTAGAGATGCTCATTGTTTGAGAAGAAATTCAGCTGAGTCTTGATCATTCTCATGACATATATAGAATAATTTTATAGAGACTGTTTTAAATTATAAATACATTTTCTGTGTTAATGTTTTAAGTGTTGCTTTCCAGATATGATGCTTAAGATATTTCTGTGGACATGTTATATTCTAATTGTTTCATTCAATGGTGTCTTACACCATACGTGTTTAAATGAAAATTGATTGATATCATAATGCTGGTTTGCTTGGTTTACTTAAAATCCTGAAGAATTCTCTTACATATTTCCATGAAGGTATATTTTTCATTTATTTCTTCCTTATATGTATATACCAACTGTGGCATCTATTTTAATGAGAGTGTCAATAAAATTTACAGAAGTAGAATTGCTGTTTGTCTATTAATGATGGAAAAATAACTTGTAACATGTTCCTATGTCTATTATTGTGAGTGCTTTTTGATAACCATCAGTTTATTTTGCTGACATTATTCTATAGAAAGAGCACTCACCTTTTTTTTAGTGGTTAGTTTATGCAGTCTTGATTAATGGAGCATAAAGTGAGATCTTATGTGGTGACAGAGTTTAACTTGGGAGCATACGGGAAAAAATGAAATATCTCTGCAAAGAATTTAAATATCTTACAGAGAACTCTTTGCTACTCAATTGTGAACAATTATAGTTGTGTCTAATTTTTATTTTATATTTTAATTGCTCAGGTGATTTTAGTTTTTATCTATAAAGCCTTAAAACTATAGTCTGATTAAAATAATTTGTGTCTAAGAAATGATTTTGATCCCTGTAGATTTTTCTTTTTCTATGGAATCAAAAGGTATGTAAACCTGGAACCTTCAGAGAGTGCCAGACCGTCTCCTTTTGTCTTTTTATCACTATTGTATCATATGTTTTCTGCTGTCACTGTTAATATGACTTCAAGAGGCAGCTGTCACTATTGTTTAATGATAGTCATTTACCTCTAAGGGCTAGGAAAAAGACTTTTTTCCTGTATGCTTATGTGCAGATAGCTAAATCACTACTATGATGGAAGGAGATTATATTTGCTTAATACTGAAAATACTTTTTTCGCTAATAATTTTAAAAGTATCAAGAACTCAACTTTAGAGTGGTATTCTTTAATTAATTCTTGGTAAATAGAGCACACCCAAGTTTGTACAAGCTGCCGGGGAACTGTATTGCATCTTTACTTCTGTTCTTAAAATCCCAACTTCCCCTGTTTGCCCAGGATTGTTGTTTGCTATTGTTTAGTTGCTAAGTCATGTCCGACTCTTTTGCGACCCTGTGGAGTGTAGCCCACCAGGCTCCTTTGTCTATGAGATTTTCCAGACAAGAACACTGGTGTGGATTGTCATTTCTTTCTCCAGGTGTTCTTTCCCACCCAGGGATTGAACCTGGGTCTCCTGCATTGGCAAGTGGAATCTTTACTCCTGAGCCACCTGGGAAGCCCCTTCCCAGGATTATTCAAAAGTTAATTGTATAATCCAGAATGATCTTTTAAAAAAATGGACACCTCCAAGGCTCTTTCCAGCTCTGATATTCTACAAGTCGTTGATTTTAATTTAGCTCAGTTCTTACTTCAAGGGAAGCATGGCATAATTCTAATTTTTAAGGTAATATTTATTTATATTATCTTAAATTGAGTGGAAATCTTTATTTATAAAATAACAACTGAAAAATATCTAGCTTCTTATTCTCTGGGGAAAGGCGATTCTATAATACATTTTTTCCCCCCTTTACACTTGCAATGCTTTTACTTTGTGAAATATAATTGAGAAAATAGAGTTCTAGACAGCTTGAAACTGACAAATGAGTATTTTGACAAATATTCCTGGAAGAAGAGCTATAGCCATCAACCACTTCAGTTTCCTTATTATAACAACTGTGTTTAGCAGAGAACAAGACATAATTTGAAACAAATATTTAGTTTTGGGGAAGGTGGGTGAATATAAAACTCTTAAAATATATTTGAAAAATAGGGCATTTGTTTCAGTGTTAAAGAAGAGGAGAGAAACTAACAATGTTGGTATAAAGTACTTTTTTATGGCCTAAGACTGACCTGATACTGTGAACTTTTGCATCTTCTATTTAAGAGGAACCACTTTTCTCTGCCATCTAATGGCTTTGTCCTGTGTACTGTCTGTCTGTGGCTTTAGAAAAGAAAGCTTCAAAATAAACCTTACCGCAGAAACACATGTTTTGGTTTTTGTATAAAATACCACTGGCGAGCAGTAGTCACTTGACCTCAGACTGGTAGAACTAGTCTGTTTCTATAAAGTTGCGTTGTGGAAAAAGTAGACCTGAGCTCTTTTGATTCTATTTTTATCTCATTCCAGTTCCACTTTGTAAATGTTTCCTTAACCTGTATGTATTGTAAACTGTATTCTTTAGGTTTTCCTTGATCATATAAGCACACTGACTGGAGTATAAGGAGCAACATGCAATCTCTTGTTCATCACCCAAAATGTTGGCTGCTGCCATTAGTTTTCTCCATCATCATCGTCACCATTGCCACTGTTGATTTATCATTAATATACGTATTTAAAAAACAGAGGCTGCTGTTTGACTGGTTTGTAGAATTTGTGAAAAGCATAAATCTGAGGCCTTCCCAGGTGGCATAGTGGTTAAGAATACACCAGCAACACAGGAGACATGGGAGACGTGAGTTCAACACCTGGGTCAGGAGAATCCCCTGGAATAGGAAATCACATTCCACTCCAGTACTCTTGCCTGGAAAATTCCATGGACAGAGGAGCCTGGTGGGCTATTGTCCATGGGGCTATAAAAGAGTCAGACACAACTGAGCAACTGAGCACACACATAAATCTGAAATGCTTAAAATGTGACCTGGTGTTTAAAATTATGAATAGTTAAAGAATGAAATTCTGCTTGGTAGTAATGATTGAATGTTTTTTCCTGGCTTAGTGAATCAAGCTAGATATATGTTTACCTGATCCCAGGCAGTCTTATTTCATAAATTGAAGCCTGTATTACAGTCAGTTTCATTTAACTAGGACATGGTCATCACCACATTCTGTTTCTAAAATTGAAGTGTATTGGATTAACAATATTATATTGGTGTCAAGTGTATAGCATAGTTACTCAGTGTTTTTACAGTTTATACTTCATTCAACATTACCCTAATATAATGGCTGCTATTCCCTGGCATGTGCAATATATCCTAGTCTCTTACCTACTTTATACAAAGTGGTTTGTATGTGTTAGTCTTGTACCCCAACCCCCATCTCCTCTACTTCCCTCTCCTCACTGATGACTGTTGTTTGTTTTCTGAATCTGTGAGTCTGTTTCTGTTTTGATACATACATTTATCTGTATTATGTTTTGGATCATATATATAAGTGAGGTCATACAGTATTTCTTTTCTCTGACTTATTTCACTAAGCATAATATTCTTTAGGTCCATTCACATTGCTGCCAGAATTTCATTCTTTTTAATGGCCAAGTAATATTCCAGTGTGTGTGTGTGTGTGTGTGTGTGTGTGTGTGTGTGTGTGTGTGTGTGTGTGTGTGTTGTGTATACACCACATCTTCTTTATCGTTTTGTCTATTGATAGACACTTAGGTTGCTTCCAATTCTTGGCTGTTGTTAATAGTGCTGCTATGAACATTAGGGCGTGTGGATCTTGTCAAATTAGTGTTTTTAATTTTCTTCAGCTTTCTACCCAGAAGTGGAATTGCTGTATCATTTGTTACTTCTTGGGCTTCCCTGGTGGCTCAGACGGTAAAGAATCCACCTGCAATGTGGGAAACCTGGGTTTGACCCCTGGGTTGGGAAGATCCCTGAGAGGTGGGCATGGCAACTCACTGTAGTATTCTTGCCTGGAGAATCCCCATGGACAGAAGAGCCTGGTGGGTCCATGGGGTTGCAGAGTCGGACACGACTTAGCGACTAAGCACAGCAGCATGTGTTACTTCTGTTTTTAGGGTTTTTTTTGAGGAACTTCCGTATTCTTTTCCATAGTGAGTATACCAATTTACATTCCCACCAATAGAGTACAAGGGTTCCCTTTTATCCTCTTCCTTTCCAACATTTGTTATTTGCAGACTTTTTGATGATAGTCATTCTGACAGGTGTGAGGTGATATTTCACTGTGGTTTTGATTTACACGTCTCTAATAATTAGCAGTGATGAACATCTTTTCATGTGCCTGTTAACCATCTGTATGTCTTCTATGGAAAAATGTCTCTTTAGGTCTTCTGCCCGTTTTTTGATTGTGTGGTTTGTGTGTGTGTGTGTGTGTGTTAAGTTGTATGGACTGTTTCTATAGCTTGGATATTAACCCCTTGTGAGTCTTATCATTTGTAATATCTTCTTCCATTCCATTGGTTGTCTTTTTGTTTAGTTAATAGTTTCTTTTGCTGTGCACAAGCGTTTAGGTTTGATTAGATCCCCATTTGTTTACTTTTGCTTTTGTTTCTTTTGGTTTAGGAGACAGATCCAAAAGGGTATTGCTACAATTTATACCATAGAGTGTTCTGCCTATGTTCTTGTTGAGGATTCATTTCTCTATTAAACCTTTTCTCTGAGTGTAGATACATTATCTAAAATCAAAATACTCTTGCCTTATAGGAGACTCATAATTCCTTTAACTCCATATAGACATCTTGAAAATTACTTGTTTGTGATACTAATTACCTCACTTCTTGCTTTTCTGAAGAAATTTCTTTCTCCAAGTTTTGTTGGCCTCCTGTCATTTATTTCTTCCTTCCCTACCCTCGATAATTTTTGTGTCTCATACTTTTTTTCCTAATAATTAAAAAAACCAAACCAACTGTTCTTTTAAACTGAAAGCTGTTTGAAGGGTACAGTTTTCTAATCCTTTATTCTCTCTCTCTCTTTGGAAGGGGGGAGCTCTGTTTTTTTTCCCTTTCTTTTTTTCTTTCTCTTTGTTCCCCATAAGAGTTTTTTTTCAAACTCCTATTAATATCTAACCTCTCTAACATCTGCTTGAGATGGATGTAGAAATCAGCAGTGGGTGTGGAGACATAAGTACAAGTATGGAGTCACACCCATGTTCCTAACAAGTATTTATGCATGAGGCTTTTACTTGTATTCTGTAGTTTATTGTACTTGATAACTTTAAAGTGAAGCAATGCATTGATAGGCATTAATTTTCAGGGGACAAGCTTATTTTATTTCACCTAGGTATTCTTTGCAGTTTCTTTTGTTAAGGGAAATCTGGTTGTTAGTTTTGATTTGTGAACTGAAAAAAGCTTTAAAATGTTAAAAATTGGATCTTCTTCCTTTTTTAAAACATTTTTGGCTGCAGCTTGCTGAGATCTTAGTTCCCTGACTAGGAATTGAGCCCAGGCCCTCAACAGTGAAAGCATGGAGTCCTAACCACTGGACCACTAGGAATTTCTGGATCTGATGCTTTTTTTCTGATTTATCTGGAATTCTAAATTGGCTGTGACCCCATAACGGAAAGAACTAAGCTTAATTATAACCTGATCAATATTAAATGCAGCTTAACCTGTTTATAGAAAAAGATGTTTCTGACTTTTAATACGAAATGATTTAATGGAAAGTGGTTAATGGTCTCCTCTTTTTAGAGAATGATGTTGTACATAGCATTGATGATGCTTTAGTTATAATGGTTGTAGGTAGTACTTATCTTTCACTGAGTTATTTATAATATCATTCTTAGAAAGTATGAGACCTTGTACCTTGAGATGAGTGGTTAGATAAAGAAGAGGTCAAGTTTTAGTCATATTATTCAAACTGAACTCTTTTCTGTAGAATCTAGCACCTTAGATTTATAGCACTCTTGGGTATTCATTGAAAAAAGATAAATTGTTGAAGTACAGTTTCTTCTGAAGTTCAGATATTATTTTATCTAGTTGAAGTTTCACCAAGCCTAGAAAATGACTGGCAGTCATAGACTTACACAGAGAAAAGGTCTTCAAAAGTTTGTAGGTTTTACACCTCAGGTAAAATCAGTCCCTGGTCCTGATAGCTACTGTCTGATATTTGGTCTCTTTCCTACTGATACTAGGATATTTTAAAGTTTGCTTTTGCCTTGAACTTTGTTGAGTTGAACACATAATCTCTTAACCTCTCAGCTAGCTACTTCTTACTTTTCTTATAAAATATTTTTTACACTCTAGTTTTGTACAAGTACTGTGCAGAGTATTGTTATGAATTAAAAAAAATAAGTCATGGTTTGTTTTTACAGTAGCAAGAAATCTCCTTGGAAGATAAATAATTCTAATATACACTAGTAAAATATTGTGGGGGCATGAACAAGTGGAGGAGGCCTGGAATAGGTATGCCTTCTATGTGAAATGAGTCTGGGATTTGGGACTTTGAAGTCTAAACTGGACCACTGGCATTATGATACAGAAGAACTGCACTAAAATTTGATTCCAGACTGAAATGGGATGGAGAAAAGAAGATGCTATGTAGTATGTACATGTATATATGTCCTGGTGAGTTTATCTTTCTTCTAGTTTTATCATCTAGTTGAGAGTTGCCTTGTTCCCTTTATAGATACTGTTTGAAGTTTGCAATTTTTTACATTAAGGAACAGAGTCCCCTTGCTGTGCAGCCAGCAGAGCCCCTGTGTTGTGGGATGGCAGGTTGTTTGCATGTCAGCTTTGCTCCTTTTTCAGAGACCATTGTTGGAGGACTAAGGCAGTGGTCAGGCTGTTTCAGCATCCTCCAGTGTCTCTGATCTGTGCAGTCTCCCCACTTAGTCTGGAACTCACCCTAATGTGTCATCTACTACTACTACTACTACTACTACTACTACTACTACTACTAAGTCGCTTCAGTCGTGTCCGACTCTGTGTGACCCCATAGACGGCAGCCCACCAGGCTCCACCATCCCTGGGATTCTCCAGGCAAGAACACTGGAGTGGGTTGCCATTTCCTTCTCCAATGCATGAAAGTGAAAAATGAAAGTGAACTCGCTCAGTTGTGTCCGACTCTTTGCAACCCCATGGACTGCAGCCTACCAGGCTCCTCTGTCCATGGGATTTTCCAGGCAAGAGTACTGGAGTGGGGTGCCATTGCCTTCTCCAGATGTGTCATCTATAGGTTGTTAAATATCATCTCCCATTTTTCCCTGACTTGCCTTGTTTTTATCACCAACTTGGGAAGTTTACTGTCTGAACCCAGTTGGATATCACTGACGGATGTCATTAACATACACACCCATTTCCCTATCTATCCAGGTTATGATTATGACCTGATTCTTGGAAAGAATCCTATCCCATTATTTTAAAATATAACATAAAGCTATATAGCAGAAACAGCTAACCACAATTTTATAGTGAAAACACAATTGGAAATCTGTTTTCCCTTCTGAAATTTAAACAAGGCTAAGAATTTTTTTTTTTGTATATAGAAGTTTAAGTTGTTGATGCTGGTGTGTTCCTGAATTGGTAGCTGGTAATTCTATTGTATGAAATACTATAGGGCTTCATTAGAATGTTTCTTTATTGCAAAACATTAGTTCTATATTAAATCAGATTGAGATTGTGAAAATATATTTAATTGCTACATTAAAAGCATTATATAACTTTATTTGGTGAGAAATAATTCTGCTTCCCAATTGAATGAACAGATGTTCCTTTTAAAACTTAATTAGTTAATCAAAATATGTTTATTGGGACACATTTTGTAGATTATAGCACTCTTTTGGTTACTATGAAATCAGTGAAAATGTAGAGGATATAAAATAACAAGTTGTAAAATATGAAACCATAAGCTAATTTTAATGATATAGTTCATGTAAGAAGTATATAATAGGTGTTAAAGAAGGAGGAGAATTTAATTTCTCTACATCTTTTTAATAAACTTTTTAATACCTATGGGAAAGTTGGAGGAATAATACAATGAACATCCATTTATGCTTCATTCGAATTCACCAGTTGTGAGCATTTTGCCACATTTGAATTCACTTTTTTTCCCTCTTCCTCCCTCCCCACCTATATGTTTTGTGTGTGTGTGGGATGGGTGTATGAATGTATATGTACATATATTTTATTTCTCTGTGTAGGTATATATACATGTAATGCTTTTTTCCTTCTATTTCACAGTGAGCTGCAGATGTCAAGATATTTCATTACTGATTAAGTATCTCCTAAGATCGAGAACATTCTCCTACATAATCACTAGACTATTTTTATACTAAATGTTTAAACACTGATTGAATGTTATCATCAATGACATAGTCCAGTTAAAATGGTTTGTTTTTTTTTTCATTTGTACTGCTTGTCCTGTTTTTTTTGTTTGCTTGTTTATTTGAGCTTGGAACTTTCAAAGAATGACTTCATCCCTCTGTATATTGTGAAAACAAAGTAAAACTTTCTCAGCAAAATCTCATTGTGAATCTGTGTTGTTGGGATTCTGTGGTTTAAAAACACTTCTTGTAAGCCCTGCAGGAAGGATTGATTTCTGCTATTTATTGCTTTAATCATCTTAGTATATTTATGGGTCCACTTAGAATATTTCATCGTTGTCTCTCTGGTGAAACAGTGTTGGTTAGACTACGTTGCTAATGTTAATCAAGTTCATGATATTTAATTCTCTGTGGGCTGTACATTTTCACCTGTTACTTGCTCTCAGACTGAATATTTAGCAGCATTTTCTTCCATGTAACCTTGGTTACAGGAAGAATTCCATGAGCAAGTGAATGAATCAATTAACAATTTAGAAAAGTAAATCGGAATACAACTCTGGCTGCTTCATAATCATATGAAAATATCAAAGTAATTCTGTCTAGCTGGGGGAAAAGCAATGAAAAAATAAATGAGTTTGGCAAAGTATAAAATGAGTTTGGCAAAGTATAAAATTTTGAGAGGTAATAGGAAGGCCTATGTGTTTAACTCTGGAAGGGTGAGATAAATGTGAAGGAACACAGGACTGTTTAAGAGACGGAACAGAACTGCAGAGGGTGGAGTTGTTGGAGAGACAAGGAGGGAGTATTAGGATATTCTTGGACACTGGCAGACGGGAAAGGAGGGGAGAGGAGAGTATTAAATTTTGAAGTCTAAGTGTGGGCTTGGGTGGTTAGGAAAGAGACTAGTTTAAGGATTTGCTGAGTGGGAAACTCATAGACTGAGACCCAATTGCTGCAGGTGGTTTCAAAATAAAGACAATAAAAAGTGGGAGAAGGAGAGGGTGGGATGATTGGAGAGAATAGCACTGAAACATGAGCATTACCTTACGTAAAATAGATAAGCAGTGTGCGTTCGATGCCTCAAGCAGGGCACCTAAAGCCAGTGCTCTGTGACAGCCTAGAGGGAGGGGTTGGGGAGGGGGATTCAGGATGGACAGGACGCATGTATATACCTATGGCAGACTCATGTTGATGTATGGCAGAAACCATCAAAATATTGTAAAGTAATTATCCTCCAATTAAAAGAAATACATTTAAAAAAAAATAAAAAAAGAGGGGCTGGTTTTCCAAAATCTCAGACAGAATGTATTGGCTTGCAGGCCCTAAAAGGCTCTGAACGTGCTCATGTGTGAGTAATGCCGTCCACCTGTACCTTTGATAGACAGCATTTGTCGAAGCTGTTCTCCTGACATCTTTGCCTTCTAGGATCTAGCAGACTTGACCTCAGGACAGTTTTCTGCCTGTGCCCACATCAGACCCATGTGGTATCTGGGTCGAGGGGACAGCAAAGGGAGGAACTCGGTTCCAAAGGCTTAGGCTTCCGAGGGGAAGCCAGACTCCCTCCCGTCACACCTGGGAGAGGCGAAGTAAAAAGTGACTGAGTGGCAGGTTGCCTGGCATTGTCACATCACAGCATCACATGATCAGCTGCTCAGCCAGCCTGCATCTCTGCCTCTATCACTTGGGGAAAAAAGTTAATATTGTTGCTTGTAGAGATTTCTTTTTCTTTGCAGGAAGTGGAATGGGAGATTTTTTCCCCATATTTCATTCACATTTTTTAGCTAAAAAAATTTTTATAGACAGTTTTCTTGGAAAACTTGGGACTGGATGTTCAGGGAAAGGAAATCATCTTCAGTTATGGAAGAAGAGTTTGAGAGTTATTTGGATGTCTTTACCTCTGCTAACATACATTACTCTGCCCAGGACCTTGAGAGGAGTAGCTACTCACGTATTCCTCATTGATTACCAAGCCATGCCAACTGCTCTATTCCCAAACCAGCACCTAAATGAAACAGGACTGTGCTATTACATGACTCATCCTCCCTGAGTGTTTTCCCCTGTTATTTCAGATTTATAATGTTGTGATGTGAAGAGGTTCAGGATTTCCATTCCTGCTCTTCTTTTTCCGGCCAAGCTCATGATCCCTGCCAGCTCCATCTTTTCCTTCATCTGCCAGCAATTTTGGTTTGAGTTCTGGACTCTCTGGGAGTTTATAGAACAGAATCATTGAAACTCTCTTTTTCCAAATGGGACAAGTGTCTTAATTGAGGTCAGGCCAACACCTACTGTGACAGAATCTTCCCCTCATCCCCCCTGGCACAGGGAGAGAACTCAGAGGAGAAGAATGGTGTGAAACTGTGTCTCCAAACAGTGTCCACTGGGATGAAGCTAATGCCCAGTTGGAGAAACAACACAGCGACTCTCTTGCCAGGCTCTGTTGTTCTGCTTGGTCCCAAGCCAGATGGCAGCTTGATGGGTGAACTGTTGGCTCTGGCCTTCCCCCGGGCCCCCTCAGGTCTGGGATGAAATGCCCAGCTGTCCCTTCCCTTGCAGGAGTTACTTTGTGGAAACAGTAACTATCCTCACTCTTACTTAACATTTACATCATTTTTTTTTTACTCTGTAATTGCTATGCTACCAATGCCATTTTATTGGTAGTATGAAAGCTTTAAATTACTTGCTAAAATTCAAGAATGGAGTCCATTTCGTACCAGACTATTTAAGTATTAAAATAGCTCTGGCATGAGCATTATAGGGGAAGTGAGAGGATCTGAGTTAGATTAAACTAGTGTAGTTCATGTACTGTATTTAGTAATTTTTGATAACTAGAAATACTTCTACTGAGATTTGCTTTAATTAGTTTTAGTACCTTTTACTTTTTAGCCATTTCCTGACATCTGTAAGACAGAGATGAGCATCCAAGGTCTTATTTAAGTTGAAATACATCCATTGCATCTGCTGGTACTTAAGCTTTTGTGCCTGGATTGTATTATAGTATTAATTACTCCTTATCTCAATAATGGTAGCGTCATTTATAGCTGTTATGGTAAGTTTTCAGTCCTCAAATAAAGTTGGAGGTATATGAAAAATTCAAGAAGGAATTCTGGAAAAGGAGAAAAGACCTTGGTCATTTCACAGAGCTTTATCTGTATAGAGACAGTAAAGAATCTGCCTGCAAATGCAGGAGACACAAGATATGAGGGTTCAATCCCTGTGTTGGGGAGATGCCCTGAGAAGGAAATGGCAACCCACTCCAGTATTCTTGCTTGGAGAATTTCATGGACAGAGGAGCCTGGCTACAGTCCGTGGGGTCGCACGGAGTCGGATACAACTGAGCGACCTGCACTTGCTTTCTGTGACTAGGATGCATTATTAGTACCATTCTTACAATTGCCTTTTATTTAATTTTTGCTTCTTAAAAATATTTTTGAAAATAAACAAAAGAGCCCAAGGACTTTATTGATAATATTTCTTTTCTTAAAGTCTTTATTGAATTTTACTTACAATATTGCTTGATTTATATTTTGTTTTTTTTTTGGCCCTGAAGCATGTGAGGTCTTAGCTCTCTGACTAGGGATTGAACCCCTGCATTGGAAGGCAGGGTCTTACCCACTGAACCACCATGGATGTCCCCACTGATACTATTTCTGAAGCTTATCAGTGTTTCTTTGTTGTTGTTCAGTTGCTTAGTCGTGTCTGACCCTGAGACGCGATGGACTGCAGCACACCAGGCTTCCGTGTCCTGTTTCTAGATGTTTCTAGATAAGGCCAGATTACTTTGGTAGACTGGGAAGAAAACAGTTTTTTTGCCAGCCCCTGCTGGAGTCTCTTGTTCACCACTGGATTTGCAGCTCAAGGAAATATCCTGATTTCCTGAGGTTCCAGTTACAGCCTGAGTCACATTTCTTCAGACACCACTGCTATAAATAAATTATGATTATCCTACAAATGCCCCTTCCACCATAATGTAACTGAAATGATGCAACTAATATTGTTGATGTCATTAGAAAAATAATGATTCCCTGCCTTCCTCATAGGATTTTATGAAATGAAATGAGTTAGTAGATTCAAAAGTGTTTTTTAAGACATTTTAATAATAACATAAATATATATGCCTCAATAATGAGGCATTATGATTATGGTTATTGATGTTATTACAGTTAATTGTCTGTTACTTTTGTCATTCAGTTCAGTTCAGTCACTCAGTCATGTCCGACTCTTTGCTACCCCATGAACCACAGCACGCCAGGCCTCCCTGTCCATCACCAACTCCCGGAGTCCACCCAAACCCATGTCCATTGAGTTGGT
>NW_011494962.1:6326440-6328239 GCF_000754665.1 Bison bison bison | reverse complement strand
GCCCAAACCCATGTCCATTGAGTTGGTGATGCCATCCAACCATCTCATCCTCTGTCATCCCCTTCTCCTCCTGCCCTCAATCTTTCCCAGCATCAGGGTCTTTTCAAATGAGTCAACTCTTCGCATGAGGTGGCCAAAGTATTGGAGTTTCAGCTTCAACATCAGTCCTACCAGTGAACACCCAGGACTGATCTCCTTTAGGATGGACTGGTTGGCTCTCCTTGTAGTCCAAGGGACTCTCAAGAGTCTTCTCCAACACCACATTCAAAAGCATCAATTCTTCGGCATTCAGCTTTCTTTATAGTCCAACTCTCACATCCATACATGACCACTGGAAAAACCATAGCCTTGATTAGATGGACCTTTGTTGACAAAGTAATGTCTATGCTTTTTACTATGCTGTCTATGTTGGTCATAACTTTCCTTCCAGGGAGTAAGGGTCTTTTAATTTCATGGCTGCAGTCACCATCTGCAGTGGTTTTGGAGCCCAGAAATATAGTCAGCCACTGTTTCCACTGTTTCCCCATCTGTTTGCCATGAAGTGATCTTTTATCATTACTGACATCAATATTATTTATATCTTTGCTGTTGGAGTATAATCTCTCAGGCCCATCTCTTTTACTTCCTAACAAACTTATCAGGAAAGGAAAGGTAATTTAGAATATATAATTGGGGATTTTTTTTTCCTTTTTTTAAGAGAATCTGAGATTCAGTATAATGATATTTCTGATTCCGGGCCCCTGAATTTCTTTTCCCCCACAAGATTAATTGAGATATAATTGGAAAATAAAATGGTATATATTTGAAATGTACAGTGTGGTGGCTTGATACACTTAGGTGTTGTGAAATGATTGCCACAGTTAATTAATATATCTACCACCTCTCACAGTTATCTTTTTTTTTTTTTTTTGATGTGGTGAGGATACTTCTGATTTACTGTCTTAGCAAATTTCAAGTATACAGTACAGTATTCTTAACTCTAATTACCGTGCTCTTGGATCCCCAGAACCTATTCATCTTATAACTGAAAGTTTGTACTCTTCAACCAGTATCTTCCCCAATGGATCTGTGGTAAAGAAGCAACCTGCATTACAGGAGACGTGGGTTTGATCCCTGGGCCAGGAAGATTCTCTGGAAGAGGAAATGGCAACCCACTCCAGTATTCTTGCCTGGAGAATTCCATGAACAGGAGCCTGGAGGACTACAGTCCATGGTGTCACAAAGAGTCTGACATGACTGTGTGTGCACATGCACGCGTGTGCGCCCACACACACACACACACGCGCGCGCACACACACACACACACACAGAGTGGCTTCTTACTTGATGTCAAACACTGTTGCTGCTGGTCTTGCATTAACTTTGCGCTTCACACTGGTAACTGGGTTTCTGTGTTCCTTGTATGACAAAACCCTCAGCTGCACCCCAGGCTGAGTCATTTATTTCCCAAGTTGACTCTTAGTCTTGGCCTTAAAGACCTGTGCAGAATCCCTTAATGCTTCTTTGATTTCCTAAATTTAGCTGACCCTCTGCTCTCCTTCCACATGCTTCGGTTTTCAATCTTGCCTGAGTCTCAGTTTATTCATCAGCAATCTAGATAGCATACAACATGTTTGAACTGTGGCATATGTGAGATTTGGTAGGATTAGTGCTAGGATGAAGAGAATGTGTTGGTGGGCCACAGAGGAGAAAGGAGAAATGATGTGAACACAGCATAAAGGTATAAAGGGACAGGTACACATTTCTTCATCCGCAGGGTGTGCATTTTATAAAGGCAAGAAATGTCCTTTTGTTTACTG
>NW_011494962.1:6312615-6326340 GCF_000754665.1 Bison bison bison | reverse complement strand
GTTTACTGCTGTATTGCTAGTGTCTGAAAAAGTGCCCAACATTTAACCTATCCAGTAAATATTTATTGAATGGGCATTTGGAGGACACACTGAATTGACTTGTTTGAGTGAAAGACACTGTAAAGTGAACTTTTAAAGACTGGGATCATCATAGCGTTGTTGACTGCCATAGTTTCATATATTGGATTAGCCAGAAAGTTCAGGTTTTTCATAATACCTTATGGAAAAACCCAAATTAACTTTCTGGCCAACCAACATTTTTGCTGAATGAATAAGTTTTGGGGTTAGTGGAGTTGGGGGCTTCCCTGGTGGCTCAGATGGTAAAGAATCTGCCTGCAATGCAGGAGACCTGAGTTTGATCCCTGGGTTGGGAAGATCCCCTGGAAGAGGGAATGGCTACCCACTCCAGTATTCTTGTCTGCAGAATTCCATGATCAGGGGAACCTGGCCGGCTACAGTCCATGGGGTCACAAAGAATCGGACGTGACTGAGCGACTAACAGTTGAGTTGAGGCTGGAATGCTGAAACTGAAAATGCAGAATCTCAAATGCTGAGACAAGGACTTGGTTTTTATTATGACAAGGAAAGAAGCAGAGTTCTGGATCTTATTGTTTACTTTTGATGTCTAATGTGATCATTTTGTTCTTTGTGTATGCTTATTTGATCTGAGGAGTTTAGGAAGAATATCCTTTCAATATCAAGGAAAAGAAGAGAGATTTTTTATATAAGATGCTCTTTCTTTGAGTTAAAGTCCAGTATCTGACTAATGGACATGTTTCTAAAACATGCTTTTGAAAGTTGCTTGAATGGATAGCCAACATGTTTTTACACTTCCATAGCAGAAGTATATTTCTATTCAATATTCTGTGAATAATTGCTGTGGTTTCAAGTACTCAACAAAGTGAGGAAAGGCATCCACTATTTTCATTCTTTTTTTGAAAATTTTGGCTGTGTTGGGTCTTCATTGTAGCATGTAGGCTTTTTATTGCAGTGTGCAGGCTTCTCTAGTTGTGGTGCATGGGCTTAGTTGCCCTGTAGCACATGGGATCTTAGTTCCCCGATCAGGATCAAACTCATGTCCCCTGCATGGATTGGAAGGGAGAGTCTTAACCACTGGACAACCAGGGAAGTCCCCCACTCTTCCCCTTCTTGCTTGTTTTGGCACCCGGTGGTGTTAAGTAGTTATTTATTGCTTGAGGTTCCTTGACTCTGGGTGACAGGCTGTCAGATTCACCTCTTCCTCTACCATTGTCTCTGGACTCTGACATGGACCATGTTAGGTCATAGATATATATACTTTTAAACATTGCTACTCTGGGATAGTAAAATCTATTCAGATGATAAACCAAATGATCTAATTGAAAGTGAAAGTTTTAGTTGCTCAGTCGTGTCTGACTCTTTGCGACCCTGTGTACTGTAGCCTGCCAGGCTGCTCCATCCAGAAATTCTCCAGGCAAGTATACTGGAGTGGGTTGCCATTCCCTTCTCCAGGGGATCTTCCTGACTCAGGGATTGAACCCAGGTCTCTTGTATTGCCCTCTGAGCCACCGGGGAAGGAGAGCTTATCTTATAGTAACACTTAGAGGAGTTTCATCTTGAGTTTTGTCTTCATTGAGTACTTGGACTGCTGCTTATCAAATCACATTACCCCTGATTGTAATAAACAGTTTCATGTATAGGTAGAGATTTTGCCTCTGTGTGTGTATATGTGTCTGCCATAGAATAGAGTATAAAACCAGGCTTACTAATCAAGGGCAGTTGCTTCTGCCAGTTATGAATAAAACTGGAGTTGGAATTAGGGCAGTGATGTGACAAAGACACACTGAGCACCAGAGTGGCAGGGGGGTCCTCTACAGGGTGGGAGATCACTGTAGCTCTTGGCTCCTTGCTCTCACCTTACCTTTATCCAAGCATCCAGCACGTTTAGAAAGATAGCATCCAATTCTCTGGGCAGTCTTCCTCAGCAGGAGGAAATAGGGAAGTTATCATTTGAAGTCACTGGACATAGGAGACAAAAGGCAAAAGGCTTGGAGGCTTCTGCAGTGTCAGTTTCGTATGGTTGGAGATTCATGATTCTTAGGTGAATTATTATAGTCAGTCTAGATTTTGTTTACACATAAGAAACTAATTCTTTTTAGACTTACTGGTATATGGGAGCATCACTCAATCTTGGCAAACCTAGAGGATAAATAGGAAAGTAACCATTTATAATCTCAGCATACAGAGACAGTCGCATCTGATGTTAACGGTGAACAGTATATATCTTTTTTTTCAGCTGTGTTGGGTCTTAGTTGCAGCACACAGGATCTTTGTCACACCATGCAGGCTCTTCCACTATGGCCCGCGGGCTTAGTTGCCCAGTGGTATGTGGCATCTTAGTTCCCCAGTCAGGGATTGAACCCTCATCCCCTGTGCTGCAAAGCAGAGTCTTAACCACTGGACTATCAGGGAAATCCCTATATGTTGTTTCAATGAGGATAATTTGTCTTCCCACTGTTACCACTGTCATGATTGTTGTCATCATCACCATCAAATATTTATGATTCATTTCTTTGCTATAATCACAGCAAGTTCCGGGAAGAGTAGAGAAGATAAATAAATGGAAGATGTGGTTTCTTCTTTTAAAGAGAGAATTTTCCCTTTTTTTTTTTTCTTTTTTTTTTAGTCGCTAAGTCATGTCCGACTCTGCAACCTCATGGACTGTAGCCTGCCAGGCTCCTTTGTTTATGGGATTTTCCAGGCAAGAATAGTGGAGTGGGTTGCCATTTACTTCTCCAGGGGATCTCCCCAACCCAGGAGGACTGAACATATGTTCTGGAAAAATAAAATTATGGTATATGATTTATTCATTCAATAGATGATTATTGAACTCCCTTATGTGGCAGACACTGTACTCAGTATTTGAGAAATAAGTATTTAATCAGATGTAGTTTCTGCCCTTGAATTTACAGACCAGGGGAGGTGATAGACACTCAGTAAGAATTTCAGTAACTTATAATGTGTGAATTCTCAGTGAGGTGCCACAGAAAGCTAGGGCTATAGGAAGATATTATATTAACACATACACTGAATAACACATTGGACAGAATGAAAGCATTCTTTAAAGTCCTTCTTTCTTATGTTGTCCTTCAATGAGAGTCTGGGGCATACATAAGCTTAAATAGTCAAGTAGTGAATGTATTCTGTCAGTACATTACATCCTGCTGTTCCAAAAAACACAAGGATGGAGCTGGAGAAATTGTGTTAAGTGGGCCTTAAATTCTCTCTAGTATCGTATGTCTTAATATTTGCTTTCGTTAGAGGAGTTTAACATCAACAGTGACAGGTACATAAAGTGCTGATGTTTGTGCTGTGGATTGCCGACGAGACTGTGTGTTTTTACCGCAAGTTGCCAGGTGTCAATTTTAGCATTTCAGTGTGAAATCTGGGAAGCCTGATCTTGATTCGTTTCTTGTCAATAGATGTTTCTGCCTCTGCAAGGAGGGAACTTGAATGAAGGAGAAAAAGCTTAGGTCCATTATGCCTTGCAAATCAACATTTTGTCTTTACCTGCCAAGAAACTTGTTGCAGAATAGAATTTTGTATCTAATTATTCCATTTAAACCAACATGTTGTATTTTGTTTTCTTTATATCTGGTGAAAGAAATGAGAACTTGTTTGTTGTTTTTTAGTCGCTAGGTCATGTCCGATTCTTTGCAACCCCACGGACTGTAGCCCACCAGGCTCCTCTGTCCATGGGATTTCCAAGGCAAGAATGTTAGAGTGGGTTGCCATTTTCTTCTCCAGGGTACTTATTTGTACCTTGTTTGAATTGTTCAGTTCCCCAGTGAAAAACACCAAGAGAGCTGTGGAAATTCTCTCCCAGGAGATCTTTCAGGAAAGGCGTTCAGATACTTAACTGCCTGAAATTGTTTGTGTAGAGTTTTGTGTGTCCTACTTAAAAGAGCAAGATGTCTGAAAATCCAGACTTAGGAAATTGGTATCATTAAGGATAATTTTTCTCTTACTAATCCTACTCACTTTTGTTTTCTTACTGGGTGGTATATACTTGATAATAAACATAACTGTGAGTATTCGATTTAAGAATATTGTTACATAATATCTTAATTTGTATCTGTGAAGCATTTTTCAAAAACACTTTTACATTATTGTATCATTGGAACCTCAGAGGTCTTATATAGTAGAGGCTGGTGTTATGATTATTTTCATTTTACTGATGAGAAATCTGAGGATGGAAGGTGATAAGACTTGCCTGTGGCTATGAGTTATTAAGTGGTGGGATTTGGCGCAAGCCTTTTGCTAGTAAATTCTTTGCTCTTTTTAGTGTGTGTGTGTGTGCACCCATGCATGTTAGTCACCCAGTCATGTCTGACTCTCTGCAACCCCGTGGACTGTAGCCCACCAGGCTCCTCTGTCTGTGAAATTTTCCAGGCAAGAATACTGGTGAAGGCAGCTGTTCCTTTCTCCAGGGAATCTTCCTGACCCAGAGATTGAACCCTGGTCTCCTGCACTGCAGGCAAATTCTTTACTAACTGCGCCACCAGGGAAGCCCTTTAGTGTGTATATGAAGCACTAGTTCTGTTTCTATGTCAGAATCAGGTCAACACAGACCCTAGAGAACTGGATGATATCTCTGGGCCATTGGTTTCTTTTTTCTGGCAGCTGAATGACTGCTTGGGGATGTGAAAATATGTTTGGAGCCCCTCCCAAATTATTATTTCATCAATTTCTTACCAGTGCAGCCTTGTAGATGGTAATTGGGAGTTCTCAGGTCAGTTCACAAAAATAATTTCACTTGTTAAATGACTGAATTGATATTACTGGAACTAACTTGCTTCTCATAAAATAACATGGTTTGATGTTAAAAATAGGTTGAGTTTCTAGGAAACAGTTGGTTAATGTACTAAGATTAAGAACTTTCACGTGACCACATTAGCTATATATAATATCCAGTTCGGTTCAGCAATGATAAATTAGACTGTACAGTTTGGAGAACTAAAATAAAATTAGTTCATTAACTACTGAGTCCTTATATTGGAGCCACAGCCTGTGTAGATTGAGTTTTAGAGTTAACAGGGCCAAATATGTACAGCGAATAAAGTTCCTAGGAAGGTAAAAGAGGATTGCCATTGAGGGTTATTAGTTACTATTTCATATATTGAAATAATTTTATCTTGTAGTTCTAGTTTAAGAAGTACATTTTTTTCCCTGAATATTTACTGCATACAAAATATGTGATGACTGTTGAGAATTTGCTAATGTCAGAAAAGGACAAAGAGAAAAAAAAATCCCTGGTATGCCTTCTGTTTCAGAATGTCTTTAATGAGAGGAGAGGGTGACATCATTTTAGGAAAAGGAATTGTCTGTAGGGCACTGGAGGGACTGACAAAATTCAGGAGCATGCGAGAAGCTGGTGGTCAGAGCGCATGCCTTGGATGACGATTGTAGATGAGGTTGATTAGCTAAGTTATGGCATGGTGGACCATGAATTCCAGTATAAGAGGTTTGTTGTTCTCATGGTAAGGGACTGCATTACTTTTCTAGCCCAGGACTCATGTTTTCCAGGTAAGGAAACCTAGCTGAGTTACTCAGATGAGTTAGTGGAGGAATTGAGGCTGAAATCCAGGCTGCTTGATTATTAAACTAATTTTGTTTTTATTAAGTGACCTCATATGTTGCCACTGGACAGCAAAATAGAAGCAGTGCTTTTTCCTTTTAATATTTTTTTTGGCTGCACTGCATGGCATGTGGAACTTCCTGGACCAGGAATCGAACCTTTGCCCCTTGCAGTGGAAACGTGGCATCTTAACCATTGGACCACTGGGGATGTCCACAGTGCTTTTTAAGAGTTAATTATTTTCTCAGTCTTATAAAAAGGATTAGATGAGGAAATTGTCTGTAGTAGGAAGACGAGTTAAGCATATTTTGATCATGAGGTGATGTTGAGTGGAAGATGGAGGAGCCAGTAACAACTAGAGCTTCAAGCTGGGTAATGACGAGAAAGGAAATGCCCTTAAAGTAAATGAGGATATTTGAAGAGTAACCTTGTTTTGTGGGGAAGATCAGGTTCAGTGTTGAATAAATCAGGACATAAAGGAGAAATGTTTTATTAGGTAGGCAAGATATGGGGCTGCGGGGGGAAAAGTAGGGGATGGAAATAGCAAGTTTGGGGTGGTCATGTGCACTCTGCTGTATTTAAAATGGAGAAGGGAATCAGAAGCTACTGTAGAGCACAGGGAACTCTGCTCAGTGTAATGTGGCAGCCTGGATGGGAAGGGAGTTTGGGGAGAATGGATACATGTATATGTATGTCTGAGTCTCTCTGTTGTCTACCTGAAACTACTACACCATTGTTAATCATTTGTACTCCAGTATAAAACAAAAAGTTAAAGAATATGGGGCTGATACTATAGAAGTTAAATTATACTTTACAGATAATGAGGATTGACCTGTAGGACAGCATATATTATAGGACTAATCTCTTCACACAGAACAGTTGAGGGCAATTTAATTCTAGACAATCTCCCTAAGACTGTTGCATCGAGAAAAAAAAAAAAATCTGTTAGATGAGCTGCTGAGTGAAAGAGCTGGTTCATTGACTGGTGTGGGTTGGCTCACCTTAAAAAGACCTTTATAGGCCTGACTGTATGATGCTTCTTTTCCTCCAATAAAATTATTAGTTGGATATGCAACCCCATGTAAAAACTATGTGTTGCATTAAATGGTGAACTCTTCAGCCATTGCTGGAGTGGCTTTGCAATACTTTATGATATGATCACATGTTTTATCATGATTGTAATTCAGGTTAATAGCAGCTAACTAGTTTTATTTGGCAATGTATTTGCCCTAGTTATTGATCATTTGTTGTTTTTAAACTTCTGTGTATCTCTGAAACCAAATGTGATAGCTGGTGGCATTTCTACCAAAAGGTAGTGACCTGGAGCTATTATCTATTAATAAATGGTTCATGAAAAATTTAAAGAGAGGGCCAGTATCTTTGTTTACCTTCTCTTTGTGTATTTCTAAGGCTTTTCAACGTATTTATTAATTTTATATTTCACTAACCAATGTATTTATTAATTTTATTTTTTACTAACCAGTTTACTTAAATTCTTGGTTCTAGGTATTTCCCATAACCTATGTTCCAGCATTTATCACACTGTGTTGTCATTATCTGCTGTCATTATCTGGGTTTGAATCCAAGCTTCATGCTTTGTTGTTGTTGAGTCACTGAGTCGTGACTGGTTCTCTCCCAACCCCATGGGCTGTTACCCGCCAGGCTCCTCTGTCTGTGGTATTTTCCAGCAAGAATATTGGAGCAGGTTTGCTATTTCTTCCTCCAGGGGATCTTCCTGACCCAGGGATTGAACCGGTGACTCCTACCGCGTCTCCTGCATTGCAGGCGGGTTCTTTTACCACTGAGCCAGCTTGGGCTTCCCTTGTGCTTAGTAGCTGCAAGATATTAAAATTCTCCATGTTTCCATATTCTCATATCTAAGATAGGGCAGTATTTTCTTTACATCATGGGCTCATTGTGAGAATTAAATCATCAAATATGTCAAATACTTAAAGAGCCTGGCACATTACAAGCTCTTAGATATTAGTTCTTGCTACCATTACTGAACTATTTCACTTTCTCTCCTCTTCATTCTTATATGCCCTGGACCTAGAACTGTCTGCTTTCAAGAAAACCTTCAAGGATGAATTAAATAAGGAAGGGGGCTGGGAAGGTATTCCAGAGCACCTCATGGCAAGGATCAGGAAGAGGCCAGCTTTTTTTTCACAAGCGCTATCCTAGGTGGCTCTGTGGTAAAGAACCCACCTGCCAATGCAGGAGACGTGGGTTGGATCCCTGATCCAGGAAGATCCCCTGGAGAAGGAAATGACAACACACCCCAGTATTCTTGTCTGGAAATTCCCACGGACAGAAGAACCTGGTGGGCTACAGTCCATGGGGTCGTAATGAGTGTTGGACATGATTTAGCAACTGAACAACAACATTTCCTGTTTTACTCAGTTCCACTCTAGGTGAAGACGTCTTTGACTTCCTGTTACTGATCCCTTGTATGATGTTGTAAAGAAAAACTGCTGGCTGATCTAGGTTGGGAGTGGCTAATAGTTTTCCAGTAGCTTTTATACTTGAAGAAATATGTGCTCACCAAACTCCTCTCTCCTGGTGGCAGTATTTTTGTTGCCATCATGAAGAGAAGGATGGAGCAGGCTATGTAATTTGTAGGGCCCGGAGCAAAATGAAAAGAGGGGTGTCCAGCTTGGGTGGAAAAGTCAGGCCCTCTTTCTCATGGACTGCCACGCCAAACTACAGTCCACCTCCAGGGGGTTGCCCCCAGATTTGCTTGGTGCCTTCATTGGGAGTGGGCAAGAGGATGCCGTGAGCCACACCTAATAGGCTGTGGTGCTACCAGCTAGGATGTGGATGGCCAGTGTTTCTTCTCCCTGCCTCCCAGCAGTCCAGTTACTGGCTTTGGTAAGGAGGTGTTAGGGGGTGGGATTCCTCATGAACCAAGGCTCTAAGCCAAGCCTTATCATGCCACTGGACTTCATGTACCAAACACAGACTCAAAGGTATGATTACTAAGAATTTTAAGACAATTACTGCAGAACAAGATCCTGGGCCTTTGTGTATGAGATGCTGTGCGCCTGTTCTGCTTGCTTGACCATGAAGCCTGCCCTAGTGAAGAACAATTTTTTCAGATATTCCTCTCTGAATGGGATCCTCCAAGTGGGCAGTTCAGTTCTGCTTGGAAATCTGAGCATGAGGACAAGCTTGCCTTATTGTGCATTTTGTTGGCTGCTGTTACTTTTGAATGTTCAGGGTCTCTTTGTTGTTCAGTCATTAAGTCGTGTCTGACTCTTTGTGACCCCATGGACTGTAGCACACCGGGCTTCCTTGTCCTTCACTATCTCCCAGAGTTTGCTCACACTCATGTCCATTGATTTGGTGATGCCATCCAACCATCTCATCCTCTGACACCCCCTTTTCCTCCTTCCCTCAATCTTTCTGAGCACTAAGGTCTTTTCTGGTAACTCAGTTCTTCGCATCAGGTGGCCAAAGTATTGGAGCTTCAGCATCAGTCCTTCCAATGAATATTCAGGGTTGATTTCCTTTAGGATTGATTGGTTTGATCTCCTTGCAGGCTCTCTGAAAGCACTATTTTTTTAAAAAGAATATTACCTTTTTCCTATTACTGGTAGTCTACATAGATGTACTCAACTAATGGTCTTGGACAGCATGATACATTAACTGTTTTTTCCTCATCATTTTGCTACGAGAGGTATTTCTTCTTTTATTTCTATTGAAGTATAATTGATTTATGATATTGTGTTAGGTTCTGGTGTACAGCAAAGTGATTCAATTGTGTTTATAGATACATAATATTTTTCATATTCTTTTTCATTATGACTAATCACAGTATATTCAGCATAGTTCCCTTTTCTATATGGTATGACCTTGTTATTGAGCTATTTTATATATAGTAGTTTGTTAATCTCAAACTTCTAATTTAACCAAATTCTTCTCCTTCCTTTTGATAACTATAAGTTTGTTTTCTTTATCTGTGAGCCTATTTGTTTTTCTAAGTTCATTTGTATTATATTTTAAGATTCCACAAACAAGTAACATCATATGATATTTGTCTTTCTCTTTCTGACTTAACTTCACTTAGTATGATAATCCATGTTACTGCAAATGCCATTATTTCACTCTCTCTTTATGGCTGAGTAATATTGTATATATGTACCACACCTTCTTTATCCATTCATTTGCTGCTGAATGCTTGGGTTGCATCCATGTGTTGGCTGTTGTAAACAGTGCTGCTGTGAACATGGGGTGCATGTATCTTTCCAAATTAGAGTTTTCTCCAGATATATGCCGAGGAATGGGATTGCTGGATCGTATGGCAGCTCTGTTTTTAGGTTTTTTTTTTTTCAAAGATCATCTATACTATTCTCCCAGAGAAGGCAATGGCACCCCACTCCAGTACTCTTGCCTGGAAAATCCCATGGACGGAGGAGCCTGGTAGGCTGCAGTCCATGGGGTCGCTAAGAGTCGGACACGACTGAAGTGACTTAGCAGCAGCAGCAGCATACTATTCTCCACAATGGCTGCACCAATTTACATTCCTACCAACAGCGCAGGAGGGTTCCTTTTCCTCCACACCCTCTCCAGCATATATTATTTGTAGACTGTTTGATGATAAGGGTGATATTATTTCTATTTTACATTTCTGGAAATAGAGGCTCAGAACAGTTGATCAGTACCTTTGCCAAAGACACGCATAATTGGCAAAACTGAGATTTAAACTTGGGAAACAGGGTCTTATTCATTAGCGTATGTAGCTTCTACTGGTTCCAATTAAAGTTTTGGTGTCAAATCTACAGAGCATCTATGTTCTGTTGGCAGCTTTGGGCCTGAGGACCTTCTCTTTTATTGAATTAGTGTATGTATTTGTAAGTGCTCTGTAATTTTTAAGCTCTGTCTAAATTTCAGTCATTAGTAGATATCTCATCCTTTATGCAGTAAGATTCTGCATCTGTCAGTTTGATTTTTTCCCCCCTAATCTTCTGTTCACAAGATTTCTCGACCGCTTAGATTTTTGTTTCTTTGAGCATGTTTTCCATTCTCCACTCTTGTCTGCCCTAATCCGAGACCTTCTATTGGTTAGTATTCTCTGTATCAATGGATTCCCTGTGTGTCAGAACCTAACAGGGAAAAATGAAGGACTCCCAAAGGAAGCTAACATCGCTTTTTAAAAGCTCATTAAAAAAACATCTAAAGTGATCTCAAGGGACTTTTAGAGCCTTTTTCAAAGACTTTGTTTATTAGTAAGCTTCTGTTCAGAGGATTCAGTGTTGAGAATATGGGCTGTAGTCAGACTGACCTGGCTCAAGTTGTGCCTCTGCTCTGTAACCTTGGGACTTTGAACACATTTTATAAGCTCTAAGCTTTGACATCTTTATCTGTAAAATGGGAGTAATACTGATACTTAACTCCAAGGTTACTGTAAAGATTAGGTGAACTGAAATGTGTGCTGAGTTTAAGTGTGGCACCTGGCATGTAGAGTGTTACATTACCTGGTTGTATGGCTGGAAGGCGAGGCTTGGAAGAGTAACCCAGGAAGAGAGTCTGTGCTGAATTAGAGTAGATGTTACCTCCATGGACTAAGGGGGAAAGGTGAAACCACACTGAAAGTCTCTTAAATCCTAATCCCAGGTTTGGTAGACTCAGCTCCATCATAGAGTTTAACTGTGGGGAACTTAATGATTTGATCCAGAAGTCCCTGGAGTGAAGGTGAATTCAAAAAGTATTTATTAAGCACCTGCTACTGTCAGGCACTATGCAGGTGCTAGTGATACAAAAAGAAAATAAGTTTGCATCTGTTTTATTGGAATTCATATTCCAACTAGGGGACAAATATGTAAACAAATGAGTGCTGTAACATGATGAGCTTCACAGTACATGCAGATGCCCTAGGGGGTCTGGGAAGGCAGCCATTCTTTGTGGAGACTTTATTTTCAAGGGTAAGAATTTTCTTATAGTAGAAGCATTATCAGTAAGTCTCATGATTTATTTTGACATTTTTCATGTGAATTGATCCTGCAGATGCCAAATGCATTTAAAATGTAACTTTACTTTGGCTATTTAACTGAAAGCATCCTCTCTTTAAACTTTTTAACCATTTTATTTATTCAGAATCTTTACAGCTTAGGTAAGTAGAGGTTATAGGGACATTTTTGTTGTCTGCTGATTACATGAAGACACTTACACATTTACACACTTCACGTATAAAAGTGTTTCTTAGTCCATCAGAGTGGATGTATTTTCCAAGTGACTTTTTACACCCGTGGGAAATGTTGTTGGCATGTGAGGAGAAGTAGGTCTATGTTAACTGGCAAAACAATCATATCAACTTGTAGAATAATTACGAGATGTTGACAGAATATTAGCTACTGTATATTAAACATTATAGGAATATATATATTTCTATAGTATATATGCAATATATTACATATATTGTATACACAGTAATTCAAATCCACACATCACAGTATTGTATAGAAGACACTAATTTCCTTATTTTATAGATGAAGGAATTTGAACTTGCTTGAAATTATGTAAAACCACTAAGCAAAAGACCCAAAACTAAATTTCAGACCCTTTGTTCTTTTTACCTTTTTATGTTGAATGCAACTGTTTCTCACTTAGCAAAGATTCATAATATGAAATTTAAATTACAAATGCATTATCCAAACTTGAAGAACTTGAACCAAAATCTGTGCTACCATTCCCATTCATCATGAGCTTTCTTACTGTCAGTTGAAGTAAACAAAAAACTTTGGAAGTAAAAAAAAAAAAATCTAGTCTGGCAGTTTCCTTATATTTTTTAACCAGTTGTCACTTTTCCAGTTTCCAAGAAATTGCTGTTTCCAGTGTACTAGCAGAACTTAATAAAGAGATGGGCCATAACTTACAAACAAAACAACATTTTCAGTAAGGAATTGAGGCAGATATCTTCTGGTTGACACATCACTATTATTATCTAGTCAAAACATTTTTTTATAGGAACATGCAGTTAAATTTTAAATTGTTCTTTAATGTACTTCTGTTACAATACTTGAGGTACCATTTTTGGTTGCACTAAATTTCTCAGATTAAAAGTCATTTGTACTGTGGAAAATTTCACATATACAAAGTAGACAGAATGGTGTTACAAACACTTTTATAACCATGATGTAGATTCGTTATTCACTCTCGACTAATCTTGGTGCATCCATCTCCACATTTTCTTCCCTCACTTGTAAAACAAAGCATATTTCAGACATACTGTTTCATTTGTGAATCTTTTCAATATGTTATTCTGGGCTTCCCAGGTGGCTCAGTGATAAAATGCAGGAGACGCGGGTTTGGTCCCTGGGTTAGGAAGATCCCTTGGAGGAGGAAATGGCAACCCACTCCAGTATTCTTGCCTGGAAAATCCCATGGACAGAGGAGCCTGGCAAGCTACAGTCCATGAGGTTGCAAAGAGTAGGACGTGACTACTCTTTGTATGCATGCAATTGAGCATACATACATGCACAGATAGGTACACATTTTAAATGTACTTTACATCATTGTAAGTTACATAGATATAGGTCATTTAATAATGTACTTTTAATATGGGGTCTATTTAAAATACCCTGGTTACTGTGTTTATTTGTAGGCTGTGAGCTGAATATACAAGTTTAATTACATATAAGAAATAATTAAATATGCCTATTCTACTTAATCGGCTTCCCTGGTGGCTCAGATGTTAAAGCGTCTGCCTGCAATTCAGGAGACCTGGGTTCCAACCCTGCGTCGGGAAGATCCCCTGGAGAAGGAAATGGCAACCCACTCCAGTATTCTTGCCTGGAGAATCCCATGGACGGAGGAGCCTGGTGGGCTACAGTCCACAGGGTTGCAAAGAGTCGGACATGACAGCAACTTTACTATTCTACTTCAGTTCAGTTCAGTCGATCAGTTGTGTCCGACTCTTCTCGACCCCATGAATCGCAGCACGCCAGGCCTCCTTGTCCATTACCAACTCCCAGAGTTCACTCAGACTCACGTCCATCGAGTCAGTGATGCCATCCAGCCATCTCATCCTCTGTCGTCCCCTTCTCCTCTTGCCCCCAATCCCTCCCAGCATCAGAATCTTTTCCAATGAGTCAACTCTTCGCATGAGGTGG
>NW_011494962.1:6300934-6312515 GCF_000754665.1 Bison bison bison | reverse complement strand
GCATCATTCCTTCCAAAGAAATCCCAGGGCTGATCTCCTTCAGAATGGACTGGTTGGATCTCCTTGCAGTCCAAGGGACTCTCAAGAGTCTTCTCCAACACCACAGTTCAAAAGCATCAATTCTTCGGCACTCAGCTTTCTTCATAGTCCAACTCTCACATCCATACATGACCACAGGAAAAACCATAGCCTTGACTAGACGAACCTTTGTTGGCAAAGTAATGTCTCTGCTTTTCAATATGCTATCTAGGTTGGTCATAACTTTCCTTCCAAGGAGTAAGCGTCTTTTAATTTCACGGCTGCAGTCACCATCTGCAGTAATTTTGGAGCCCTCAAAAATAAAGTCTGACACCGTTTCCACTGTTTCCCCATCTATTTCCCATGAAGTGATGAGACCAGATGCCACAGTTTGTAAAATGCTAGAAACTATTACAGAGATGCAAAATAAAGTGTCTTTGAGGCATCTGGGATTAGACATGGATTCAAGTCCTAGTTTAAATCTAGAGTCTTAGTTTGTTCAGTACTTCCCAGAGTTATTGCACAGATTAAATCAGATAGCATGTTAATGTGCCTGTCACAATATGTGATTTCTTCATGGTCTCTTTCCTCTTTATCTTGTCCACCTATATAGTTTTCAATCTAAGATAAAAAGAGAACATAAAGTATAAGTACAAGAGAACACAGTGTATTTATTAAGCAAAAGCAACTGTTATTTGCAAGCTGTGCTTCAAAATGAGTGATACTTTACATTTATTCATTTAGTTTTATGTGAAGGTCATCTCTAATATAGCTCTTAATGGGCTGAAGTGAGAAACATAAGAATTAGAACATGTTTTCATTTTTGTGGTGAATTCTTTTGAAGATAAATTAGGGCTTCCCTTGTGGCTCAGCTGGTAAAGAATCCGCCTGCAGTGGGTTCGATCCCTGTGTTGGGAAGATCCCCTGGAGAAGGGAAAGGCTACCCACTCCAGTATTCTAGCCTGGAGAATTCCATGGACTGTATATCCGTGGGGTCGCAAAGAGTCAGACACGAATGAGCTGTGTCACTTTACCTGCTGCTGCTGCTGCTAAGTCGCTTCAGTTGTGTCCGACTCTGTGCGACCCCATAGACGGCAGCCCACAAGGCTTCTCTGTCCCTGGGATTCTCCAGGCAAGAACACTGGAGTGGGTTGCCATTTCCTTCTCCAATGCATGAAAGTGAAAAGTGAAATTGAAGTCGCTTAGTCGTGTCCGACTCTAGTGACCCCATGGACTGCAGCCCACCAGGCTCCTCCATCTATGGGATTTTTACTTTCACTAGTATATTTAAAGCAGTCTTCTGTTTCTTAGGAAATTTTGTCATTTGCGTGTACTCAGAAGCATTACCACAATTATCCATGAAGTGCAGTTAGTGTGGAGTGGTGGTGAGAGCCTCAGGCTGTATGAAGCTCTCCCACACCAGCCGGCTTTGCTGCAGCTTCTCTTGGTGTTGAATTCTTTGGGTCATTTTGCCAGTTTTAAAATGGGAGTGATACGGCTATTGACTCTAGTACCTTCCAGATTACATGTTGTGAGAATAAGTTGAGATCATGGGTTTGAAGGTTTTTTAATTACAAAAATGTAAGGTAGAGGCCTTAGTATTATGAACTGTCACAATGAATTAAATGGGAATTAACAGTTTACTTGGAGAGAATCTTTTTAAAGAATGAACTTTTTGAATATAGTTACAGCCTAATACCACTGAACCAGTGGTAATTGTAGTGAGACAGGGCCATCTTATGTCTCATTTCTGAAAAAACTGGCAAGCACAAAAGGAGAAGATGAGAAAATTAAGAGAACGTAGATGTGGTGGAGGAAAGAACACAAGATAAAATAAAATCAGTTAAATGGTCTTATAATCACTGGAGGCCTAGAACTATAAATTTCTTTACTTACTAGGAAATATTAGAAAGGATTGTTAATCTGTGAGTTTCTAAAAATGTATCTTTCATTAGAAACCTTTTTACATTATTTGCAGTATCCTTATATTCAGAATTTTACATTCTTGCTGTGGAAAAAACTCTAGTTCTTAGTTTTCCCTTTTCTAGAGTTTTAGCCATTCATCTATCTGCCTTGATGTTTGTGGTCTGAAGAAAACTGTTTCTTCTAACTGTCAGTTTTTTTGTTTGGTTTTCTTTTTAACTTCCTATATTTCTCTTGTTCTTCAGCCCACAAGCACACATCATGGTCTGTCTTCTGTTTGGGCTGCCCAAAAGAGTTTTTCATATATCCTGTTTTTTAAACTTTTTATTTTGTATTTGAGTATAGCAGTTAACAATATTGTTACAGTTCTAGGTGAACAGTGAAAGGATTCAGCCATATGTACGTACGTACGTACATACATACATATATATATATATATATATATATATATCTCCATTCTCCCTAAACTCCCCTCCCATTCAGGCTGCCACATAACATTGAGCAGAGTTCCCTGAGCTATATAGTAAGTCTTTGTTGGTTATCTGTTTTAAATATAGCAGTGTGTACATGTCCATCCCAAACTCCCCAACTATCCCTTCCACCCATCCTTCCCCACTGACAACTAAGTTTGTTCCCTAAATCTATTTTCACATATGCTCTGATTCTTGGTCTCCCAAAATGTATACTAATGTTTTTTTTTTTAAGTGCCGGGACACTATATTTCTTTCTGGTAACTAGTTTTGAGAGTAGTTTTCTATGTCTTAGAAGAGAAATACTGTGAAATTGCTGTCTTACTGTACTCTATTGTAGGTATTATCCCATTCTAGTATGGTGGTCGTTACTCTATAACTAGTTCTTTTGGTCATCTTTAGTCTAATGTTGCAGCTGCTGACTGTCTTAGTCTCAAGGAAAGTGTTACATTTTCCTTGCACAATTTATTTATTATTCAGCTCCTTGCTAAGTGACTGAGTGGCTGCTGTGTTCAGGGCCTTTCACAATGATTAGTGACTTGTCCTTTAATCTTCAGAGGTAGCACTACAGTTTCAATTGCTCTGTAGCCTCTTTAACCTCTAATTTATTGCTTGGCTGAGTCATCTGGCAACTACTTTTGTGTTCTCTTTATACAATGGCAAATCACATTCTTTTGTATCTTCAAAAGAGATGTTGGTTTCTTACTTGTTAAACAATTGGTTTATTTAGTTTCACTTATAAGTCATTTCTTTGTTTCCACCAAAGTAGTGGACCAGTCCAAAGAAACATCCTTTTAGGAGGCTTTTGCCAATTAAAAATTTTTTTAAATAGTGAGTGAGGGATACAACAGAAAGGCCTGGGTTCATAGTCTTCACCATCTAATACTTGTAAAATTTTGGGCATGTATCTGCTTTGAGTCTCAACCTTCAGAGTTATACAGTGGGTGCAGTGTTACCTTTACAGAATTGTTGGAATTAAATGAGATAACGTAGACAGAGTGTCTAGAACAGCGCAGACCGCAAGTAGGTACTTAGTTAATTGTTGTCATTGCTGATTTCTCCTCCACCTTGTGATCATATTCATAATTATAGAATGTAACCTTGATAAAGGTCTCTTGTTTCAATAGATCACCTTGAGAATCGAGTATAGTTTGAAGTCCTTTGTTGCACTATTCATCTTTGTTAGGATGAGAAAGTCTAGGCTTACAGATAGGTCAACATATTTGACGTACAAAAATGGATTAATTGGTCACTAATGAGCTCTTTCTGGCAATAGTGTTAGAGTTTTATGAAATGCATAGTTTAACTTCAGACTTTACTACTCTTAGAAGTAGACAGTTATTTAAACTCTTTACCTTGGCAAAAGCAACATTCAAAAAGGTAATAACTACTTAAAATCCACCTTTTTAATCTGAATTTTTTTAAATTAAAAAAAGTCTTTTTAATCTGAATTTTTTTAAATTAAAAAAAATTTAAAAATCTGTGAAATCAGATTTTAAAGAACAGAATATATATAGTGATAAATCATCAGCTTTCTTTTGCCTACAAACAGGAACACTACTTTGTCTTTCAGTTCAGAATGTACAAGCTGTGGGGGTAAGATAACAACGCACAGAGTAACTTCTTGCTGTCAGTGTGGGGATAATTGAAACTTCTGACACGTCAGACTGAATGAAATCATTTTTTGTGCAAGATTACTAGAAAAAAATGTTTCTTTTCAGAAAATACTCTAGCTCTGACTCTTTAGCATGAAGTTCGCTTGAGGTGAAAAAGCATGAGTGAGCGAAACATTTAGGGTTTTATACGCTGAATTTAATTCTTCAGAATACTTTGAAAAGGCAGTAACTATTTCCAAGAGGACAAGGATTCTGTGTAGGGGGATTTGATTCAATCAGTTAAAAAACTTGGGTAACAGTTGCCCAGAACATTTTGATTATTCCATCCAAAAAAGATTTATTTCCATATCATATGAAGACATGCCTATAGGATAATACTGCTAAGTCACTTCAGTCGTGTCCGACTCTGTGCGACCCCATAGATGGCAGCCCACCAGGCTCCGCTGTCCCTGGGATTCTCCAGGCAAGAACACTGGAGTGGGTTGCCATTTCCTTCTCCAAGGCATGAACGTGAAAAGTGAAAGGGAAGTCGCTCAGTCCTGTCTGACTCTTCGAGACCCCATGGACTGCAGCCTACCAGGCTCCTCCGTCCGTGGGATTTTCCAGGCAAGAGTACTGGAGTGGGGTGCCATCGCCTTCTCCAAGGATAATACTATAGGCTATATTATTGACTCAACTTTTTTCATTTTTGAAGTGAGCACATGGAGTATTTTAAATGTCATATGGAAGCTTGTCATTTGTGAATCCATTTTTAAAGCAGTATTAATATCTAATAGATTGTTTGTGCTATTGGAGATTTTATTTCCATGTAGGTTAGGGAGGTCATCCAGCTCATCTCTATTGTTTTATAGTTAAATGTGAAGTGCAGTTATTTTCTGAGCAGGATGAAAGAAAAGAGGAGCTGGATTACAGCTTCAGAATATGGTTGCTATAGGGAATATGTCATGGAACCAAAAAGAAAGTTTGACGAGTGTCAATCAGAGACCAACTAATACTGGCATAGATTTATAGGGTTCCTGATTGTCAAGTAATTCTCTTTAGCAACACAGGAAGTGCACGTGTACTGAAGGTTGACTTGTAGGAGGTCAGAGTATCAGTAAGGTCTCTGCCCTCAAAAAGTTAATAGTTTCATATACAAATTAGGATGATCTGTTTTAAAATCTCTTAATTTCTAAGCCCTCTGCAGATATGAACAGTCTAGTTGCGATGTATCTTACTGAATCCTTATTTTTCAGATTATCTTACTGAATCCCTATTTTTCAGATTATATTCAAGTACTACCTCAGTGCTTAGAATATGTATTGATTAAATTAAACTGGCAGTATGATATCAAGTGCAAAAGAGAAAGACCTGTGAACTAAGCAAGCAGAGGAGTGTAGACTTAAATACTTTAGAGAGTGGGAAAACCAAGGCCAGAATCCCCAACTGAGAATTCTGTATCCTGCAAAATTGTCCTTCAAAAATAAAGGAGAAATGAAGACTTCCTGACCTGCCTCTTGAGAAACCTGTATGCAGGTCAGGAAGCAACAGTTAGAAGTGGACATGGAACAACAGACTGGTTCCAAATAGGAAAAGGCGTACGTCAAGGCTGTATATTGTCACCCTGCTTATTTAACTTATATGCAGAGTACATCATGAGAAACGCTGGGCTGGAGGAAGCAGAAGCTGGAATCAAGATTGCCGGGAGAAATATCAATAATCTCAGATATGCAGATGACACCACCCTATGGCAGAAAGTGAAGAAGAACTAAAGAGCCTCTTGATGAAAGTGAAAGAGGAGAGTCAAAAAGTTGGCTTAAAGCTCCACATTCAGAAAATGAAGATCATGGCATCTGGTCCCATCACTTCATGGCAAATAGATGGGGAATCAGTGGAAACAATTGCTGACTTTATTTTTCTGGGCTCCAAAATCACTGCAGATGGTGATTGCAGCCGTGAAATTAAAAGATGCTTACTCCTTGGAAGGAAAGTTATGACCAACCTAGACAGCATATTGAAAAGCAGAGACATTACTTTGTCAACAAAGGTCCATCTAGTCAAGGCTATGGTTTTTCCAGTAGTCATATATGGATGTGAGAGTTGGACTATAAAGAAAGCTGAGTGCTGAAGAATTGATGCTTTTGGACTGTGGTGTTGGAGAAGACTCTTGAGAGTCCCTTGGACTGCAAAGAGATCCAACCAGCCCATCCTAGAGGAGATAAGTGCTGGGTGTTCATTGGAAGGACTGATGTTGAAGCTGAATCTCCAATACTTTGGCCACCTGATTTGAAGAACTGACTCATTTGAGAAAACCCTGATGCTGGGAAAGATTGAGGGCAGGAGGAGAAGGGGATGGCAGCGGATGAGCTGGCTAGGTGGCATCACCAACTCAATGGACGTGGGTTTGGGTGCACTCCAGGAGTTGGTGATGGACAGGGAGGCCTGGCGTGCTGTGGTTCATGGGGTCACAAAGAGACACGACTGAGCAACTGAACTGAACTGAACTGAAGACTTCCTCAGACAGTACCAAAACTGCAAAACACATGGGGATTTGTCACAAGGACCCTTGCCTTGAAGGAAAAATTAAAAGAAATATGACTCCTAATATCCCAGTCTGTGTCTTATCGTTTTATTTTTTTAGTTGTGTTTAGCACATTTTTATTGGTTTGAATATTTTGCTACTGAAGCTTGAGGTCAAAATGCGTTATGCTTTGAATATTTCTGGAAGTAGTCTCTCTGAAAAGACCATATTCAGTTAAACTTATTCAAACTCTTAGCTAGGTAGTGTTCTTTTGTATTGAAAGTAAGTCACAAAGCTTAAACTTTGGACTTATTTTCTTGCAAAAGAGATAGATGTGCTGTCCTCAAGTAGATGTTAGGAGTAATGTGTGACCTTTCAAATTCAATTAATGACTTAATACCTGGGAAAATGTTCCTGATTATTGTTGTAACATCCTCTGAGGTTCTTTGTGAAAGAAACAGATTACCTTTCCATGCATTGTGAGTCAATGTTACTGAAAGGGCCACTTCTGTAGTTACTTTTAGCTTCATCTCTTGGACTGTTATTAACTTGGCACAGGATACTGTGTAAATTATATACATGCATACACTCCCAAATCACTTCCTGGTTTGAAAATGGAACCTATGAATTGGCTTCTGTGTCTGTTTTAAGAGTTATTACCATGGTGATGAATAGTCTGCTTAGTTTTATGGTTGGCATGATTCTTCCAGCTTGGGTCACCTGTGTTTTCTTACAACCAGTTGCCTGTACTTTGGGCAACAGTTAAGTTTCCACCAATAAAAAGCAAGTAGTTAGAAGGCAAACCCAGTGATTTAGTAGAATTAGCTGCATCATTGCTTTTAATCTGTCGATTATTTCCTTTCAGTGCTAACTAGCAGGCGCTTACTCTTCACATTGCTTTTAAGCTTCCCTTCACAGTTGGAACTGGTGGGGAATGACTATCCTGTTCTGTAGTTGTAGATTTGTCATTTGTTGAAGAATTACAGGGGAGGGAGAAGGAAACTCACAAAAACATCTTGAGAAAGGAAACTAGACTTACCCATTCTTGATTTTAATGTGTCTATGTTTCAAGTACTTTTTGTAAGCTGTGGCAGTGAGTCAGCTATCTTAGCCTGAAACCTGTCCATATGTACGAACATTAAAATAAATATTAAGATTTTTCAGTTACATTTAAAATGTAACGTAGGAATGAGGAGAATGATCATAAGTGATATGATGAATCTGGGGTTATCAAATGGGTTGTTAATTTGGAAATACATACTATCTGCCGAATGGTCAGACTGGATATGATGAGAGCTTCCTATAGCAATTCCAGCTGAATATATTCCTAGATTAGAAATTAAATCAGCCAGGAAAACAAGCAGAACTCCAGATGCCGCAGGCCTTGTGAGGAATTTAAACAGTAAAACTGTAGTTACTTGTGTATTGCTCAGATTTAGCTAAACAACTTAATACAATTTCCTGAGTGGAATGATGATTTAAAAGAGCTAGTGAATTTCAAACACTGGGAAAATACCACTTACTGAATTACAGTCATTATAATCTATTTAATAATTTAAATCTAAGAGGTCATGTGCAACAGTTTCATTTAGTTCAGTTCTGGTTATACATCTTCTCTAATTCATAACACTCAGTAATCAAAGTTGTTTTCCATTTCATTAGTTGAAAAGATTTCCCTCTTGCTCTCTCTTCTACTTCTATGGATTAAGAGAATCCATAAAAATCATTTATGGTTCTAGGATGATTTCATTTATGCCCAGTATGGTACATGCTTCACAATACGCACTCAATAAATCTATTATTCGTGCTTTCAGGAGGCCAAAGGAAGCAGGAAAACTAATAACTAACTTATGTTAAATGAATGAATAATTAATAAATAAGTAAAAAAGATAAAGCCACAGATTATCGCTTTAAAACCCACCTCTTATTGTATTTCACTATTTTGAGGAATGCCTGCTATACCGTAAATATCTCAAGCAACAAAGCATTATGTATATATGTATGTGTATATATATGTATTTATCTTCACTCTTTTCTGTCACTCCATAGATGTCTAGGTATTTGACAAAACCTGGCACTTCCCTTTTGACTGTTTTTCATAAATCCACCTGGCATTTATCACTGTAGAACTTAGTTGTTCTAGTTCTCTGGTCCATGTTTGAACTATACTGAACTGATGCTGCCTTCTCCGGGTGATTTCTTTTTAAGATTTTCTTTTCTTAAATCTTAAACAACAGTCCCCCAAAAACCTCAGAGACTGAATTTTATACCCCACGGCTGAATATGAAATTCTCAGTCCCCTCCCCCAATCCCATCACTCTGTTCTCCTTGACATTATTATACGTCTTGTTTCTTGCTGTTTTTCTTTCTGCTTGTATCCTTTGTTCCTTAGCTTGTCTTTCATAGGAAAGACACGCTTAATCCTTCTTGCTTTATCAGGCGGTTTTGTTTCAGTTGTGAAATTATCTTCAGTATTAGCTCCCTGCAAAGTCTTTCTAACTTTACTATTAATAGGAAACAAGTGGCCATTTGCTTCCTGCAATCTTTTGTCTACTCATTGCGTTTTTATGATTAACTCCTCCCTAGCTATCATATTAAAGTCTTCTGATCTTTTATTTGTACTTTAGTATGATTTTTATTAGGTTTATGCTGTGTTTAATGTTCATGCATATACCGGTGCTACTTGTATGCTTTTAGTGTGTGTATCTATGTCTGTAATACAGAGTTACCTAAAGGGCAAATTCTTGACTTTATATATGAACCAATCAGCATACTCACACAAGACAAACTTCAACAAATACTTAATTTCAACAGAAATATATACTATTTAGTAAATATATATTAAGTAGTTGTTTATTTACAGAGCTTACGAATTTTTAAAATTCAAATTTTTTCCCTCATTCATATTTTTCTTCATCCATGTCTCTGTCCTTCGGTGATGAATCAGGGCTCTTATAATGAGATTTCTACAGGTCTGATGTGTACGGTCAGTACTTAGTAGTGGGTGAGTCATCATATGACTAAGAATAATTGGTGTAAATCCCATTGTATAATTTTGATAAGGTGACAAACAAGAGAATTAAGAAGAAAAAAAAAAAAGCCAAAGTGTTCTGTAGACTATATATGCACTACATACACACACTTGGAGAGTGATTTCAAGCAATACAGAATTGGTGGTATGAGATACAGTGTGTTGTTGCTGTAATTACTGACAGTCCTCACAAATGAGCGGAAATTGGCTTAGAGGGCCAGCAGGTGAGTATCAGATATTTTTGCCTTATCCTGATTTATTGGCATGCATCTGTGGGCTAGTGGTACCCTCATGGCATGCAGAATAGGGTTTGCCTTGAAGTAAATAAGGTGAATCAAAAAAAAAAAATGTTCCCTAACAAAATACCTGGGAATGAGTAATCTTCTGTCGATACTGAATTTTGTTTCATTGTTAAATGAATCAAAATGATATAAAGTGAACTGAAGGCTCATTATTTTTACAGATTATATACAATTTTAATTTGGGGAGGAATCTTGAAGACTGGTAACTTTTCAGAAAAAAGCAGTATCCATTACTCTCAGGTCCTGCTGCTGCTAAGTCGCTTCAGTCGTGTCCGACTCTGTGCGACCCCATAGACAGCAACCCACCAGGCTCCCTCGTCCCTGGGATTCTCCAGGCAAGAACACTGGAGTGGGTTGCCATTTCCTTCTCCAATGCATGAAAGTGAAAAGTGAAAGTGAACTCGCTCAGTCGTGTCCGACTCTTAGTGACCCCATGGACTGCAGCCTACCAGGCTCCTCCATCCATGGGATTTTCCAGGCAAGAGTGCTGGAGTGGGGTGCCATTGCCTTCTCCTGAGATGTCTGTAAATAGGCTCCCTTACCAAATGGAGCAATGCCAAGAGAATGGGTATGGGAGTTATGCACATGTATGTGTCTTTCTCAAAGATCCATGAAAGCATTAATTTAAAATCTCTGTAACTGACCATGTAATATTTACTTGTAGTACCATAGCCACCCAATTTAAAAACAGAAGTATAGCTGATTTGAATTATTTTTTATATTTAAAGATATAGAAAACCTTTGATAAAATTAATTCACATTCAGAAAAGCTACCTTATTCTTTCTGAATCTTAGTTTCCTCTAGAATGTCAGAGTCAACTAAGGGAGACTTCAGGGTGGTATTTGAAACATACCATATATGTTATTCTGTGTGTTAGTCACTCAGTTGTGTCCGACTCTTTGTGACCCCATGGACTGTAATCCGCCAGGTTCCTCTGTCCATGGGATTCTCCAGGCAAGAATACTGGAATGGATTGCCCTGCCCTTCTCCAGGGGATCTTCCTAAACCAGAGGTCGAACCTGGGTCTCCTACATTACAGGTGGATTCTTTACCATCTGAGCCATCAGGGAAGCTCATCATATGTATAAAATGCACAGTTTATCCTGGGAGTCTGATATGAGGATTGAATTTTGATATCAAGCTCTGAAAGTTCGTAAACTTTAGGGACTGACTGGCTGGCTGACTAAGGGGTCATACTTCGATTTTATGTTAAGATGCCATAAAAGTTTTCTGTTACGTCAATGAATATGGTAATACTCAAAGACATTAAGAAATAAAGAATGACAAGAGGCATCCTCACATAAATGCTGTTGTAGAACTGGACATGGAACAACAAACTGGTTCCAAATCGGGAAGGAGTATGTCAAGGCTGTATGTTGTCACCCTGCTTATTTAAATTATCTGCAGAGTACATCATGAGAACCACTGGGCTGGTTGAAGCACAGGCTGGAATCAGAATTCCTGGGAGAAATATCAATAACGTAAGATATGCAGATGACACCACCCTTATGGCAGAAAGTGAAGAACTAATGAGCCTCTTGATGAAAGTGAAAGAGGAGAGTGAAAAAGTTGGCTTAAAACTCAACATTCAGAAAACTAAGATCATGGCATCTGGTCCCATCACTTCATGGGAAATAGATGGGGAAACAGTGGAAACAGTGTCAGACTTTATTTTTCTGGGCTCCAGAATCACTGCAGATGGTGATTGCAGCCATGAAAT
>NW_011494962.1:6290924-6300834 GCF_000754665.1 Bison bison bison | reverse complement strand
TGTCAGACTTTATTTTTCTGGGCTCCAGAATCACTGCAGATGGTGATTGCAGCCATGAAATTAAAAGACGCTTACTCCTCGGAAGGAAAGTTATGACCAACCTAGACAGCATATTGAAAAGCAGAGACATTACTTTGCCCACAAAGGTCCGTCTAGTCAAGGCTATGGTTTTTCCAGTAGTCATGTATGGATGTGAGAGTTGGACTATAAAGAAAACTGAGTGCTGAAGAATTGGTGCTTTTGAACTGTGGTGTTGGAGAAGACTCTTGAGAGTCCTTGGACTACAAGGATATCCAACCAGTCAATCCTAAAGGAAATCAGTCCTGAATGTTCATTGGAAGGATTGATGTTGACGCTGAAACGCCGATACTTTGGCCACCTGATGGGAAGAACCGACTCATTGGAAAGGATCCTTATGCTGGGAAAGATTGAAGGCAGGAAGGGAAGGGGACAACAGAGGATGAGATGGTTGGATGGCATCACCAACTTGATGCACGTGAGTTTGAGTAAGCTCCAGGAAATGGTGATGGACAGGGAGGCTTGGCGTGCTGCAGTCCATGGGGTCTCAAAGAGTCAGACTCGACTGAGTGACTGAGCTGAACTGACTGAGGTGCTTCTCTGATGGCTCAGTTGGTAAAGAATCTGCCTGCAGTATAGGAGACCGGTGTTTCATCCCTGGGTCGGGAAGATCCCCTGGAAGGGAAATGGCAACCCACAGTAATCCTACCTGGGAAATCCCCTGGACAGAGGCGCCTGACGGGCTATAGTCCATGGGGGTCGCAAGAGTCAGACACGACTTAGCGACTAAACCACCATAGAGTAATCTAGACAGGTATAAAGAAAGGATTACCACATGCATCCAATTTATAAAAGATTAATGTTGTTCCCAATTTAGAGATAATGTCTGGTACTATTATGGGCTTCCCTGATGGTTCAGAGGGGAAGGAAGAAACAGCAGGAGACATGGGAGATTTGGCTTCGATCCTTGGGTTGGGAAGATCCCCTGGAGAAGAAAATGGCAATCTACTCTAGTATTCTTGCCTGAAAAATTGACAGAGCCTGGTAGGCTACAGTCCAAAGGGTCTCAAAGAGTCGAATATGACTGAATGACTGAGCATGCATGCACACAGGCACGTATGATACCATTATAAAAAGTACAAAAAGACCTAATCTCCCTTTTTTTTTTTTTAAATAAAAGGTATGGATATAAGGTCTACATTATATGTTCTAAGTTGGAGCTTGACATTGAAAACATATATTTAAGCTGCATGTTTATTTTGGTCTAGAGGAAAAAATCTTATGCATGTTTATGCCATATATATACACAATTTTAAAATACTCATGCTGACAACTGACAGATGAATTCTGTTGGTCTAAAAGAAAAAAAAAGATGAAAAATCAGCAAGAAAATTTTGAGGAAGTTATATCGAAATTGTTTTAAAGAGAGATGAGTATGACTGCTAAACTAAGGAATGTTTTAAAATTTTTTCCTCTGCCAAATTGAAATAAATTTTTATAACAAATGATATGCAGTGTTTGGTGAGAGTGTGGGTGAACAGAAGAAAAAACTTATAAACTCATGTGAAGAGTGATGTCTGGAGCATAGGGGAGAAGAATGTTTTCCTTAATTCTGTCAGGGCCCCTGGCTGGACCTGCAAATTAAGCTGACAAAGGTAGATTAACAGGAGGAAATCACATACATTTATTTAGTGAAAGTTGTTTGTGACATGAAGCCTTTGTAAGGAAATGGAGAAACAGACCTGAGTGTTTTTATTGCTGGTTTTGATGAAGAGTGGATGGTTATGGAGGAATATGGTAGGTTAAAGAGTAGGAGGTAAGTGTTGGGAACTGGGGGGAATTTAAGGAGGCCTGTGTGTTCAGATTGTTCTGTGTGCCTTTTGCTTCAGAGATAGAGATGTTCCTTTTTTCTGGACATAGGAAGGGCACCTCTCACATGACGATTTTAGGACCTGTTTCTGGGGAGAAAGACGGGGGTGGTTGGGTGACTGTATTGCTTCTGCTTTTTTCTCACACTTGTTGTTTAGTCACTAAGTCATGTCCGACTCTTTGCGACCCCATGGACTGCAGCACGCAAGGCTCGTCTGTCCTCCACTATCTCCCCACTTAAAATATTCTATGCCGAGGTGGTATATTTTGGGAGTAGTGTGTCCTGAACCCTGTCATTCATTCTGAAACTTTGCCAAGAACTTTCTTGGTCTATAAACTGAGTTAGTGTAGCTTGTCCAGTAACCCATTGAAATGGTCTCTAGGTGCTGGAGATTTCTCTGGAGACAAAAAATAAAATAAAAAAAACAAACAGGTTAATGGTTAGAATGAACTATGAACTTAGTTTTTGAGTGCAGAGGGCAATCAGTTGTCGAGAATATTTCCAGATGTTGGACTCAGAGAACCTTCAGATAGAGTAGGGGGAGTGCTAGCAGCAATGTGGCAGATTTTCCTAGTTTGCAGTTTGTCTTTGTGATGACATCAGGCCTTCTGGAACTTTCTGAGGGACTCTTATGGCAGCAGGAAGGAAGGTTGTCCATACATGAGTTATTGTGGTGATTTCCCTGAAATTCACATCAAGTTGTCCAGCTTTGGCTTGAAGGACTTTGGGAAAGAGGCAGCTTTAATTTTTAGTGATTCCAAGTCAGAAGAATGGGAAAGAAATTGAACACATTAGTTTGGAGAATTGTAGCTAAATATTGGTGGAGCCTAGAAGAATTCAGGATCCAGTCCAGTTCACAGGTAGTTGACCAAACCTCAAAGACAGAACAGGACAAGAATTTAATACCCACAGGGGTGTGCTGTAGTTTTGCACTGGAACATAATTTTTGTCTTTGGGGACACTCTCATTTCTGTCAAAGATATTTGAAGTAAGACTAATTTGTTTGCAAAATAAGTCTGGTCTCATTAAACTCGGCCTGATAATTTATATCAGTCCCGCAAGAATAGTTATCAACAATGTACGCTGTTTTTAAGTCTGCTTTGCTGGAGCCACTTCTAATAAGAAATCTCAGATTGCACTTAACCACTTGTAATAAGGCATCTCAGATTGTCCTCTTAAAATCTTCTGGGGTTAGGAAACCAAGCCAGTGACTCACCATCAGCTTTTGCCTGCAATTCTTAGAGAGAGGTGAATTCCTGTCTTCTGGATGTCCCCCTGCTCCAATATCCCTGGGTTCCTGGGTCCTGTAAGAATAGACTTTGCTCTCTCACTTGTTAGGCAGAAACCATATAAGCAAGGTATCAGGCTGATTTTTGAAGCGCACTTTATAAACATTGGCTCCCTAAATTCAGCCTTAGTTCCTTAAAGCTGTCTCGTCCTACCTTGATTCTGTGCACATCATTCTCAGATGTGACATTCCAGAGCAAGTTTCGCTAATACAGCCAGTGTTTACCATTCTCTCCGTTTAGAAGAACAGATGCTTATTGAACTTTATGTAGATAACTGTATGGCTGTGCAGGTAGAATATTCACTAAGAGTTTTCAGATTCTGGGGAGATCAGGTAGGGAGAAGACATAAATGCTTTGATTTTGTTTACAAAGGTATAATTTACCAGATTGCTATAAATTATAGGTAGCTTTAAAGAAAAGAGAAAAAAGATTTCTTTAAATCTGGAAAACATAACAGTAAAGAACCAGCAATGCTTCAAACAAAAAAGTATAATCATCCACACTAGTTCATTCAGTCCCATATTCTGCTTGATTTTTAGTTAGCAGTTCAATTTCCTCATTAGTTCTGGAAACTCTTACACAGCCCAGTGGCATGGTCTCTACGTTATTCAAGTTAGGCCATTATGTAATGTTCTCACATTATATAAAAGCTTTCAGGGAAGAATCAGAGTAAAACAATAACTGTGAATGGTAAAAGACTTAAAAATAGTCATGGTTAAAGTTTTGATGAGAGTTCATTTGATAAGGATATAAAGCATGCAGCAGTTTAAGATCACACTCAGGCAAAGGTAAAGAAAACTCAGAGAAGTGGTGATGTTTGTTAACTGCCATTTATTCCTGACAGTTAATCAGGCTGTGCTCTTTACATGCATTTTATTCAGCCTCTATGAAAAAGAGTCTATTATGTTCACTTCATAAACAAGCATAAAGACTTAGTAATTTGGCCAAAGTCATACAGCTGTGAGTAACAGTACTGGTATCTGAACCTGTTTTGCACATAAAGGCAAGTTCTTTATAACTATATCCTATTGCCTATATTAATGATTCGTTTAAGGTTGTGTGTGCGTGCGTGCTAAATCTCTTCAATCTTGTCTGACTCTTTGAGACCCCATGGACTGTAGCCCATCAGGCTTCGCTGTCCATAGGATTCTCAAGGCAAGGATTCTGGAGTGGGTTGCCATTCACTTTCATTGTATTACCACTTTTCTGTTGCCTGGGCAAACTTGAGTCCAGTGATATTCAAAGAAGTTAAAACTGATACAGCCTCTAGCACTTTAATATCAGTGCATCCCTGTGGCATTCAGACACATGTTGACGTGTTTGCTGCAGTGGCTTTTCTTTATGTGACTGCAGTTCTCTGTGCCACTGGCAAGGCTCATATGATTTAAGACCCCTCTGCCACCCCTATTATTGGTAACATACAAGCTTCAAGGATCATTTGATGTGCAAATTTAATTGCAAGTTGCATTTTCGAAGGATGATATAGGCTATGTCATTGTCAGGACTGTTTACACAGCTTTTTCTAAACTGCTTGCTCTGAAAACAGGCATTTCAGTCTGTTTATCGTAATGCTGCCTGATTTAATTTTTCAAGGCTGCTTGCTTAATATTAGCTTGTTAAAGTGTATATAGGATGATTCTTCACAATATTTCACAGGGTGTATTTCTCTGGAGTTTTTGGTAAGATGGTACCGTATCAGCTTTCATGGTTCATTTTCTGCATTTGCTGGCTTGCTCCTTCCTTTCTTCCTGGTGCCAGAGCATGTGATTATACTTAGGAGAGAGTGTGTGTATATCTGTGTGTGTGTGCACGCTCATTCGTATCTGACTCTTTACCATCCCGTGGATGGTAGCCTGTCAGGCTCTATATACATGGGATTTCTCAGGCAAAAATACTGGAGTGGGTTGCCATTTCCTTCTCCAGGGGATCTTCCCAACCCAGGGATCAAATCTACATCTCCTGTGTCTCCTGCATTGGCAGGTGAGTTTGTTATCACTGAGCCACCTTAAGTCATATTATCTAGCTAATGTGACAATTTCCTGACTGTAAAAATACTTTGGGAAGAGTTTGGTACTCTTATATTAAATGTCTTTTTCTTCCCAAATGGCACTTAAATATCCTGAAGCACCCATGATTTTAATAGGCTAATGTCGTCTGATCATTTTTTTAAGAGTTTAACTTTTTGTGGAAAGCATAGGTTTGGGGGATGATGTTATAAATTTAAAAATGCTGTTTTACAGGGAACATCTTGGCAGTTCTTTTGATATGCATTCACCTAGCCAGTTCTGTGAAATGCCAGCCGCATCTGAGTCAGGTGAAATGAGGAAGCTGTAAGTGAAATCTTTATAATGATGAGAAATATTGGTACCGTGTGCCAAAAACTTCTATTTTCTCTGCCTCTCAGAAATTCTTTGTTCCTGTTGTGTTTTGGCGGAGTCTGTATGTGCAAATGGGAATTTTTCAGCAGAAGTCGGAGGCTCTGTAAAAGTATTTCTTTATAATTTCTGAGGTGAATTTATAGCTGTCCTCATGGCAACTGACACCTTTTTTTTCCTGATTTGTCAACCTGGGTTCCATCCCTGGGTCAGGAAGATCCCTTAGAGGAGGAAACGGCAACTCACTCCAATATTCTTGCCTGGAGAATTCCATGGACAGAGGAGCCTGGTGGGCTCTGCAGTTCATGGGGTCACAAAGAGTTGGACACGACTAAGCAACTAACACTTTCACACACTTTTATCCTTGGTAATTTTATTTTTCTGAAAATTTACCATTTTCTGTTGAAAAGAGTGAAACTGCCAATTGCTGTGTCTTCAGTTCACTCATTTGTGACTCTTTGCAACCCGTCTTAGCCCAAATCTAATAAAGTAGATTTTCTCTTTTTAAGTTTGAATTAGGTAAATGTTCTAGAATAGACGTGAATGAGAGTTTACAAATGGGTCTCATTGATCTCCTTTTACGGGTGAGGAAATGGAGCAGAGGGAGGTTAGGTTACTCCCTGAGGTACAGAGCTGTTCAGTGGCAGAGTGAGGGCATAAACACAAGCGATCAGTTTCTTTGAGCTGAGGTCACCACACTTTCCAACTTCTCTTTGGTTGTAGGACACGAATAGAAATGAGAAATCCTTTTTTTCTTTTGTTTTCACCATGTTTTTCAAAATTTTGTTGGCCTTTCAATTGAAATTGTCAAATAAAAGCATGACTCATTGGAACCCTACAGTGATTCCTAGGTTGAAAATGACACTGAAATCCATAATCAGGTAAGTTTGTGTGATGTTTCCCAAGTATATACCTAAAACTTTGCCAATTTAAGGCAGAACTGCTATTTTGTTCACTTACATGCCATTATATTATTTTACAGCAATAATGAGTTCATTGTTCTCAAATCAGTATTTTCTATCTTATAATAAGAGAGACTTAAGCTGTCTATGGGCTTCCCTGGTAGCTTAGCTGGTGAAGAATCCACCTGCAATGTGGCAGACCTGGGTTTGATCCCTGGGTTGGGAAGATCCCCTGGAGGAGGGCATGGCAATCCACTCCAGTATTCTTGCCTGGAGAATCCCCACGGACAGAGGAGCCTGGTGGGCTACAGTCCATGGGGTAGCAAAGAGTCAGACACGACTAAACGACTAAGCATAAACAGCACAAGCTGTTTATAAACCTGAAATTGAATTATGATCTCATTCTTCTAAATGACTTACATGAAGAATGAATATTGTTAGTCCTGTGTGTATTTATTCACAAGAAGTGCCTGTTTATGTTTCTTCTATTTTTATGATTCTACCTTTTATCCAGATTCTGTGTCCAAACAATGACTCTAAACCTATAGTGACTCATTTGATCTTTTATTATATGAAATTGGTTCTTCCTCTCATTCACATGCCATGCATGTTTGCCCTTTTGTATGCCTGTAAAGTATTAATAATGTGACGTGATTCTTCCCCAATATGTGTTATATTGCAGTCTCATTCCTTTTTCAGATAAGTTGTTAAGGTATTTTGTTAGTCATTCTACCCATATGTATTCAACTAGCTTAGTTTGTATATAATTGAGGTTTGACATTTAGAGTTTAGAAACCTCTTTTGGCTTCCCAGGTGGAGCTAGTGGTAAAGAATTTGGCTGTCAGTGCAGGAGACACAAGAGATGCAGGTTCAATCCCTGGGCTGGGAAGATACCCTGGAGGAGGAGATGGCAACCCATTCCAGTGTTCTTGCCTGGAGAATGCCATGGACAGAGGAGCCTGGGGGGCTACTGTCCATAGAAAGAGTCAGACACAACTGAGTGCAGACACACACACAGTTTCTTTTGGATTTTCTCGTATTTCTAGCACATTCGTTTCCTACTCTCATTAAAAAAAAGGTTTTAAAGTTAGAAGGAGAAGAAAGGTTGGCTTAGAGAAGACCCGGCAGATTGTGATTCTTGGGAGAGGAAAGAATGAAAGACAAATGGAAGGACTGAGAGTGAGACTCTGTTTAGGCTTGCAGGATGAGTGGATTACGGCAGTGTTGATTCATTCTGCTTGGTGGTCCTAACAATTTGTGTAAATGCCTTCATGTCTTTTTGGATCTGGTGGGTTTAGTTTGAGAGGTTTTGCTACAGCTTATCTTGTTCTGCTTCTGTATTTGTGGTTACAAAATGTGGAATGTAGGGCAAGGTTACTAGTAGAGATGTGTGTGTGTGTGTGTGTGTGCATGCACAATTTCCAACTTCCTTCAGTAGTCATGGGAAAAATATATAGCAGTCAAATCTGTCACGTTCCAAATATATACTGTTTCTCGTGACTGTTTCTGGTGTTCTGCTCTTTGTTCGAAAGGTGAGGGAATGAACAAATACCCACGAACCTTGTTTAGATTTGTCCAGTGTCATTGGCATTCTGAGTGTGCGTATGAGTATTGTTTTAGTTTGTGCAGTTTTCTTATTAGTATTCTGGATAATGATTAGCCATATTACCAGCTTGTACCAGAGTAAGACTGTGGGTTCGATCTCTGGGTTGGGAATATCCCCTGGTGGAGGAAATGGCTCCCCACTCCAGTATTCTTGCCTGGAAAATTCCTTGAGCACAGGAGCCTGGTGGGCTCTGCAGTTCATGGGGTCACAAAGAGTCGGACATGACTGATGACTGAGCACACATAACCACTAGGTTAAGATTAGCCTTTTATAAAACTATCATTAACATCTTTATCAGTGGTTCAGAACTAAAAGATATATCAGAATTCTGCTACTGGGGCATGGGACAAATCTAAGCTAGGCTCATGGGTTTTTGACTCTCTCCCCTTTCTAAGATAAGGCAGCTCACCAGAAGTAGCCATGAGAAATATGTATTTGAAATATGATACATTTGTTTGCTGCACATTTTTCCATGATGATTAAAGGAAGCCAGAAATTGCACGCATACGCGTGCGCGCACACACACACACACCACTCATATTACTACTGGTAACCTTGTCGTAGCAGAGTATTAAATGTACCTGTTAACTTGCTTTGGGAAAAGTGATTGTCTTAAAAGAATAAATGTTCCTATTTCTAAGCAGCTTTGGCAATTTGCAGACTCCTGAGCCTAAGAGCTTTATCTTCAAAGTGACAGGAGCTAGAACTGGAATACCCTGTTAAGATTCCTTTGACTCACTCAAGTTCAGATATACACTGATATGGTGGGTGGGAATTTTTGTGATTATATTGTTCATTTTCAAAAAGGCCTTCCCTTTTATTATCAAAGAAAGAGATTATATTAATACCTTTTGTCATTCTCCTGGCTGGTTACAAGTCTTTCTTACTCTTTTCACTTCCTTGATAGTATTGTTCTCATATCCTGTCTTTTTTTATTCCTTTCTGATTTTCTTCTGTTGCAGTTTGAGTTCCCTAGGATGCAAACTCAGATGGAAATTAGTGCACTGGAAATTTCTCAGAAAGTGCCCTTGGGATCAATCAAGCCCTGGGGAGTGGAAGGAAGAAACCAACTCTGGGCAGAGGGGAGGTTAGGCTGTCTTGTAGTTTTGGTGGAAGTCTGACCCCTGGAGGCTCTAAAGCTGGGATGGCGTTTCACCATTGTTTCCAGCCAGTCTTTGGATGTGGGCTGCCCTGAGAGAGGAGCATGAACTTACATGAGGAGACTCTTCAGCTAAGGCCATTCTTAAGAGAGCTGATAGCCAAGGCCTGTATACTGGCATCACTACAACATCTGGGGAAAAAAAATCCTTCAGTTGTGAAAGAGGATCAGGGTGGCACATCACAGTTTCCACTCTATCTTTTTTGCAAGGGTTGGAGGTTTCTGAATAGCTTGGGGGATGGGTTAGAATTTCCAGGAAATGAAGAGTTACAGAGCAGAGTAGTTAGGAAGTTGAAAAATAGAGAAGAAAAGTTGGTATGAATAGGTTATGCCAGATAATTAAGTTCTGGTATTGATTAGCACTTTTCTAAACAAGTTTTTAAAATTCTATTTATAGTGATGCTATTCCCTTTTTAAGTTACAGGATTCTGATGAAAACTGTGGGTTCTCTATGCAGAGAAATGTGCATATCTATATGCATATAATGGGAAATAGATGGAAACAGTGGAAATGGTGTCAGACTTTATTTTTGGGGGGCTCCAAAATCACTGCAGATGGTGATTGCAGCCATGAAATTAAAAGACGCTTACTCCTTGGAAGCAAAGTTATGACCAACCTAGATAGCATATTCAAAAGCAGAGATATTACTTTGCCAACAAAGGTCCATCTAGTCAAGGCTATGGTTTTTCCA
>NW_011494962.1:6271268-6290824 GCF_000754665.1 Bison bison bison | reverse complement strand
AAAGGTCCATCTAGTCAAGGCTATGGTTTTTCCAGTAGTCATGTATTGATGTGAGAGTTGGACTGTGAAGAAAGCTGAGCGCCGAAGAATTGATGCTTTTGAACTGTGGTGTTGAAGAAGACTCTTGAGAGTCCCTTGGACTGCAAGGAGATCCAACCAGTCCATCCTGAAGGAGACCAGTCATGGGTGTTCATTGGAAGGACTGATGCTGATCCTGAAACTCCAATACTTTGGCTACCTCATGCAAAGAGTTGACTCATTGGAAAAGACTCTGATACTGGGAGAGATTGGGGGCAGGAGGGAAGGGGACGACAGAGGATGAGATGGCTGGATGGCATCACCAACTCGATGGACATGAGTTTGGGTAAACTCTGGCAGTTGGTGATGGACAGGGAGGCCTGGTGTGCTGCGATTCATGGATTTGCAAAGAGTCAGACACGACTGGAGCGACTGAACTGAACTGAACTGATATGCATATAAATTCAGTTTGATTGTTGTAAAACCTGCTTGTTTTTTTACTTCCCTATTTATAGGTTCTTTTCTTCCCCCATCTCTTAATAATTCTGCTTTTCTGGCATCTTCATGTTAAAACATTAGTTGATTGCTAAATTTTCCATTTGCTTTATTTGTTAGTACTCAAATACATCAAATCACAGTAAATCATTTTCTCACCTATTTTGTAATTTCTAAATTATAAGTTCCTTTTTAGTGAGGATTCTTTTTTGCTTTTGTATTGGTTTAGTTTTTCTAGCTTGTGGGAATCCATTACGGCCTTGTTGATGTAGAGTTACTTTTGGTGGAGTTTTATGTTTGTTTATTTCAGATACTCCAGGGATATCATAAGCCCAGGATCCATTTTTTCTTCCATTTCTTACTTTGGAGATTCTCACAGACTTCAGAACTGTTGTGACACAGGCTTGGGGTTTGTTTGTCTTATTTTTAATTTAATTAATAAATTTTTTCAGCTGTGCTGGGTTTTTGTTGCTGCCTGGGGCTTTGCTCTCCTTGTGGCGAGCGATGGCTACTCTCCAGTTGCGGTATCCAAGCGTCACATTTCGGTGGCTTCTCTTGTTGTGGAGCACGGGCTCTAGAGCCTGCAGACTCAGTTGCTGTGGCTTGCAGGCTCAAGAGCACAGGCTCAGTATTAATGATGCACAGGCTATGTTGCTCTGCAGCATGTGGGATCTTCCCGGATCAGGGATCGAACCCATGTCTCCTGCATTGGCAGGCAGATTCTTTACCAGTGAGCTACCAGGGAAGGCTTAAGATTTTAATTTCTGGCTGTGTTTCACCTGACCTCTCACCCGGACTCTCAGAGACAAACCCCACTGAAAGTCTTACTAAGACAATGGGTGGATTTCTCCTGTCACCCTCATCATTCTATAATTGTGATCGCAGCCCTTTGTCGACAGCTCCAGTTTTATGGAAGGACCTCAGAACCAACTTTATGCCCAACTTGTGTGCCTCTTCTTCTCTCCCTATATGAGCATTAGTGTTGCTATGGATGCTTGGGCAGTTTGTATACTGTGCTGAAGAAAAGCAGGGCTAGAAATCTAGCCCAGCTCTGCTCTCCTGAGAGAGAACTCTCTTCTTCTTTTTTTAACTTTTAATTTTATATTGGAGTATAGCGGATTGACAGTGTTGTGATACTTTCAGGTGGATAGCAAAGGGACCCAGCCATACACATATCTCTTCTCTTCCAAACTCCCCTCCCATCCAGGCTGCCACGTAACATTGAACAGAATTCCCTGTGCTGTACAGTAGGTCCTTGTTGATTATCCGTTTTAACTATGAAGCTGAAGCCAGAAGCTAGTGCACAGACATGAAAGTGTTGTGCTTTCCCCATAGTTCATGCCTTCAGTGTTATGTTGCAACAAAGAATTTGTGTGTGTTAGTCACTCAGTTGTGTCCAACTCTTTGTGACCCCATGAACTGTAGCACGCCAGGCTCCTCTGTCCATGGAACTCTCCAGGCAAGGATCCTGGAGTGGGTTGCCATTTCCTTCTCCAGGCAAGGATACTGGAGTGGGTTGCCATTTCCTTCTCCAGGGGGTCTACCTGACCCAGGAATCGAACTCAGGTCTCCTTCATTGTAGGCAGATTCTTTACGGTCTGAGCTACCAGGGAAGCCCATTTTAACTATAAGCAGTGTATACGTGTCAATGCCGAACTCCCTAACTATCCCTTCCCCCCATCCTTCCCTGCTGGCAACCATAAGTTAGGAGAGAACTTTCTTCTGATCCCATTCTTTGAGGGGACATCTCCGTACCAATATCAGTTAGACATAAGCCGTAAAGACACTCCAGTGATTCTTCTTTTGGCCACAACTGACGATGTTTGCTTTTGTGCTTACTAGCACTTTGGCTATCAGTCCTGGCTTTGGTTTGGCCATCAGTCCTGGCTTTGGTTTGGCACCGGGGGGTTTTTCTTTACAGCAAGTGGAGCTGTGTATTTCATTTAAAAAATCTGTTTCTGTTTCTCATTTTTTCTGTGTATCTGTGGTGGAAAGTCTTCTTCATTAGCTCAGTTGACCGGATTGTGGCATCTGTAATTCCCATTAAGTTACTTATTAACCTCTGTTCCTCAGAAATCACCTCTTTAGCTGAGAATAATAATAGCCCATCTGTACAGTGTCTGTTTAAATTTAGAGCACCTAGCAATCTCCCCATCAGTATTTGTACCATTTACGGCTTTACCACTTCAGGGAAGAGTTGGAAGCAAAGTAGTGACTGTGTTCACTCACTTAATAAGAAGAGGAAGTCTTAGTTAACGCCCTGGAGAAACCAGAGAAACTTCATCCAGGGCAGCACAATGCCGAAACTGAAGCTCCAAGCCCCACCCTTGCTAATGTTGATGTGCCGAAGGTCACTTGGCACCGGAGTGAACAGAGAGGAATGTCCTCTCAGTATTGCCCGGAGGATCGCTCAGAGCAGCTTTCCTGGCTTGTGTGGGTAAGTTTGAGTTTGTGAATGTTTTCTTTGCTAAGGAGGGTTCTCAAAGGCGTAATTATCATGGAGGATATTTGTAGACCTTGAAACATGTGGTAATACTTTTAGTCCCAATAAACCCTTTGACAATATTGTAAATTCCTATTTGGAACTCCAGGGGACTTCTGGACTTGGTGAAGTTGGTACCCTAGGTGCTATAGGGTCCTGCCTCCTGCCTCCAGGGTTCTTGCTTATAGAGGTGAGGATACGCAGAATTTTCTTCCCTTCTTAGGTCAGTGGTTAAGAGAGTAATCCTTCCTCCCTCCAACATTATAGCTAAGAAAAAAGTCTGTTGACTATTAACAGTTGGGAAAGTGTGTGTGTGTCTGTGTATCTCAAGTTTTCTTAAAATTACTTAAAAATTGATATGCAAAATACTGTTATTATTCTATAAATATTAATTGCTCTGGGTTGTTCTATGCCTTTAGTTGTACTGTGAAAATGTGCTTATTACCAAGCTCAGTTTTCTTAAGTTTTTATTGGCTCTGAGCACAGACTTTGCACTGCCAAATTTCTGTGTAAACATTTTGCTTGGGACCAAGAAAGTAGTGAATATGTGTCTTTTAAGTTTTCTTTTTTTTTTAAACCCATGAATGTTAATGGATCTTTTAAATATTTAAATAGTCAATTAATGGCGTTTTTCAAAGAACAGCTCTTCTCCAAAAATCCATAACTTTTCATAAAACTCTTTCATAACACTCCATAATTTTATACTTAGGGTGCTTTAAGCATGAGCTTAATAGCAAGTATATATAATTCTTAGTACATAGAGATCTACTATTTTTTGTAGCTCTTATCTATTTATTTGTTACATTTACTATTCAGGAGGAGCCTTTTTGTTCTCTTACTAATAATTAAGTGCAAGTATAAATTAAGATACTGTAGAAAATTGGAGGAGAGCTAGTGAAAGTGTATCACATTATAGTGCATAGCAGAAGTAACTGATAACATCGCTGTTAGGGTGCTGGAAAGTGTCATGCCTTCTGGAGTTCAGGTGCCATGGTTATGACTGTATGGATCCTTTTGGAAATGGAGTCCTGGCTAAGTTGATTTTCCCGTAATGTGTCTGTTATTTATTGAGACTCTATACCATAAGGAATATTAACAGTTCAAAGAAGTTTGAACTACTCATACAACCATTGTATGCAGCTTTTTGTCAGCATGAGAAGAAAATGAGATTCCTTGAGATGTTTGTGGCTTGATTTACTTTTACCCTTGCTACAAAGCTTTGGTCAGTTTTACAGGCCAAAATTCCCAGGCACATGTCAGTCTCACTGTCAGTATAAATCTTACACATGTACTGGGGATGGTATGTAAATATTTTGCCTTTTGACACACCTGTTTTCACCTGAAGAAGGATATCCTTGTACCTACTGTATCTAGAGTACTTTCAAGGAGGTTTCTGTTTTTCAGTAACTAAACTTGCACACAGTATTTTCAGTTTAAGTAAATTGCATATAAGTGGGAATGACTTAGAAGAGATTAAGATAAACATTTAGACTCATTTTCTATGTAAATAATTCTGAAATAAGTTGTATAGAGAGGTCTCCTTTTTCATCTATTCTTCAGTGAAATCACATATGTCATTAACTCATCAAGGTAGGGATGACGTTTACTTAAGGGAACTGGTTTGGAGTTTTAAGGGACTCCGACTCAGCTCATTATATTTTAGATTTTTAAATAATAGTTTAGTTGAATTGCATGAAATTTTTGTGGAGGTGATATAATGAGGTAGATTATCATACATTCTCTTGATCATTTACCCTATAGGATAGTTCTGATTTGATTAAACCATTAAATATTCTTTAAAAATTCTTTTTTATTTTAGAGTTGAAGTTTGTGTATGTTTTTAACTGTTTGACAGGTGAACCTGTTAATTGGACTTTTCAGCTATGTGGAAAAACTATACTTCTTATTTTAGTTAAAATTTATGGGCTTTGAATGCAAGTCTTCTGTATAGAATGTGCTAACTAGGTTTGGGAATTTGATTAGAAGAAGCTTGTGGTAGTTTTAATTCTCAATATACTTTCTAAAACTTTAAAGCACCTTGTAAAATTTTGTCTCTCTACTTGGTAATGTAAAATCTCAGTTGAAATGCATGTATGTTTCTTAATCTTGCTGTAGATCTCACATGAACGTCTGTTCAAGAATGCTTTTGCTCTTAGGAACATTGGTGTACAGTTTTTTGAGTATTAAAAATACATTGTGTCAGATGTTTAGATGTGATTCAGGATCATATTATTTAACTCCCCTAATTATATGATCCTAACAAATGTCAGATTTAAGTATCTGACAGTATTATTACTACTGTAGGTTGCATTGCATTCTTCTGTTTCCTTCCTCGTTTCTAAAAAATACTTTTTCCTTATTTTGTAGGTAATTTTTCTTTTTTCCCCCACTTTTTCATACAATTTGCCAGACCAAATGACACAGTTAGTATCCATTAAGTAGAGCCGTGAATATCAATCTTGGACACAAAGCCGGGAATTGTAGCTGGGGGAAGCCCTCCTGCTGTGCTGGCCTGGCATCCAAAGACTCTGAATGAAGTCTCTTAACTTATTCAAAGCCTGGGATCTCTGAAAGCCCTTTGGGCTCCCCATTGCCCATTCATCACTGATGTTGCATTCCACTGGCTAAAAATTGTCCGTGGCATTTCCATTTCCCATCATGTCAAATGCAAAGTCTGGTACGTAACTTACCACTGGTCATATATCTTAATTTAAGGCCTACACTTCTTGATCTTTATGCTTTACATCTCCATGTCCTGCTTTTTTCTTGACTCATGCCACATTAAGGAAGTCTCTCTCTCATATCCAAAATTTACTTCATCCTTCAGGTCTGCTAATCACCTCCATGAACTTTCTCCTGGTCCCCTCTTCCAACACTGAAGGTAATGTATTTTGTACTTTCTATTAAGGTGCTTCATGTTATGTTTTGTGTCACTGTTATTTTTACATGTGTTGTAATATTTTACACCTTCTACATAACATGGAAGCCCTTACGTAGCAGTGACTTAAAATACTCTGCTGAGTTGAGTCTCTACCTCTTACTATGATGGGTTGGATGTGGCTTCATCTTTTTCTTTTTTTGAACTTTTTATTTTGTATTGGAGTATACAGTCCATGGGGTTGCAGAGTCGGACACAACTGAGCAACTGAAGTAAACTGATAGCCAATTAACTATGTTGTTATAGCTTCAGGTGGACGTTGAAGGGACTCAGTCATACATATACATGTATCCATTCTCCCCCGACCTTCCCTCCCATCCAGGCTGCCAGATAACATTGAGCAGAGTTCCCTATGTGTACAATAGGACTTGTTGGTTATCATTTTAAATATAGCAGTGTAGGATGTGGTTTCATCTTATAACTCCTATGCTTTCATGTACTTAGTAGATTCTCACTGTAAATATTTGACAACTGAGTAAATGTCACGCCATGGCAGTGAGTTATTGACTAGCAGGCCTTTTTATTCTCTGTTGAGTGGACACCTTTGGGGACAGGACTGTTTAGATATGTAAACACATATAGCGTGGCTGTCTGAATCAGAGCTCTCCATAGCTGGGAACGCTGAAGAAACAAAGATGCAGTTAAATATTTTAGATTTTGTGTAGTAGCTCAATACTGACGAGGAAAGAATGACTTCTTGGTAAAGGCTTTGGGCTGGTAGGAAATTGAAGGGCAACACAGACTTTGAAAATAGTGATTATATTTCTGGGAGTGTTTTTCAGGAGTTCACAGTTTGGAGATAAATACAGTCAGTTCAGCTACCGTGCTTGTTTTGAAAATGAAATTTTATTCCTACAGCATTGATGTTAGGGAGCAATTTGAGTAGAATGTAGATTTCACATTTATTGTGCCTGATTTTACTTTATTTTCACCTAGTTGGTGAACACAGGGCATTTCACCTAGCTGAACTGAGAGCCACATAGAAATTGACAAAATACCCATGCATACACCTCTGCTGCCCCACAGCTCCCTGACTTCACTGCATATCATGAGCCATGACCACCCATGTCTTGATTCATAACCCTCCAATTTCAGATAAGCCTTCTTCCACCATTGCACAATGAACTCACAAGCCACAGTCCTTGAACACCCAATTCCACAAGCAAACTTCAGGTCTTTTGCAAAGTAAGGTACCACGTTTATTATCGTTTTTATTTATTTTTTAGCCATTTAACATTTGAAAACCTGTGCTAGGGTCTTTTCTTTTTTATGTATCACTGACGGCTATTTTCTCCCCTCAGTTCTGTGCTTTTCACGGTGTGATTTTGCATAGCATCACAATTTTTCAGGAACACATATGCCACATTATAACCAAACTGACTGTACTAATTGATAACATACAGAATGTGAACTGAGAGTTCTCTCTCTTTCCTTCCTTCATTTCTGTCCTCCTTCTCCCCTCTCTTTGAATGGTGAGAGACATTAAAAAAAAAAAAAAAATCCCTGTAAGAGGAGCACAGTGCAACAGAGAAAAATGCCAGAGAACTTGTTTAACCAGTGTCATAAAAAAAAAGGCATAAATTTACCTGTGGAAATAAATAGATATGCTCAGAAGTATGTAGAGACTGGGAAGGTAACCTAAAAGATCAGGGAATCCCTGATTTACCCTTAGATAATAATTATGTTTAACTTTTTGTCAGCCTTTACTATATGCCCAGCACTATAATGAGTGCTGGGTATGGATTAAGCCATGCAGCCCTCACAAAACCTTATAAATAGATGTCTTCATTTTATAGATGAAGAAAGATAAGGTTTAGAGGGGTTAGTTAACTTACCCAAGGCCATTAATTCATAACATAAATGGCAGAGCCATATCTTGAATCACATCTGACTTCTGAACCAGAGATCTCAGAGGTCTCTTAGAGTACTTTATAAACAAAAACTCCAGCTGTGTTATTTTCTCTGGCCTTAACTGCATCTGATTGGCATCACAGGCTGTCTTTTAACCCCTGTGATAGATAAAGAATCAGAGGTCCTCAGGCTAAGAAATTGCACAGATTCTCAGAGGCAGAGCAGTAACAACTCATTCTGACATGGAATTCAGAGTTTTTTCCATTGGGATTTTTCATGAAAAGGGACAAAAATTGGACAAGTAGGAATCAGGTGAGCTGAAATAGGGAAGAGAGGAAGAAATTATTGTTTTGGAAGCTGGAGGGAGAAAGGTGAATTTATAAAAGTGTATCAGAATTGAAAGGAGAGAGCCTGAGGAGGGATGGGCAGTGGGGGGACCCCAACTCTGTGGTTGTTGTTGAGTCTCTAAGTCATATCTGACTCTTTGCGACTCCATGGACTGTAGCCTGCCAGACTCCTCTGTCCATAGGATTCTCCAGGCAAGAATTCTGGAGTGGGTAGCCATTCCCTTCTCCAGGAACTCTTCCTCGATCTAGAGATTGAACCAATTGAATTCTAGATTGAATTCAAGCTAGAGATTGAATTTGCCTGTTTGGCAGGCGGATTCTTTACCACTGAGCCATCAGGGAAGCCCAGCACTGTGATACAAGAAGCCTAATCAGATTCTCATCAAGGAGCTCAAGCTAGCACCAATTTCAATTCAGGATTATGGGAAGAGAAACCTGAGGTCATGAACGTATATGCTGTAAGTCCAGATTAGTAGTAGGCTCAGGGGGAAAGAAAAAAAAGGAAAGAGAGAAGTGACAATAGAGAAAAGCTTCAAAAGGCCTTATTTGTACTTCTTTTTAATAACATGAGATGTATCTCTTTTTCTTTAGGTAATCAGTTGCCTGATAGCACTTTGCATATGTATGTGTTAATTAGTGTTTATTAAACTGAAGAGTTGATAAACAGTAGAGAAATTTTTCAGTTAAGTATTAAAGAGCCTAATATTACACAGATAATGAGATGAGGATTAATGAACATCTATAAATTTAGAGCATGGGGCTAGCAAACTGTGTCCAGGGTTTTCTTTCTACTAGCCAAGAATTATTTTCACATTTTTTGTAGATTATTAAAAATAAACACAAAGAATTTGACAGACACCACATGTGACCCAGAAACCTCAAATAGTTACAACCTGGCTCTTTACAGTAAAATTTCAACCCTGCCCTGAAGTATAGACTATAAAGCAGAAAAAGTCAGATTTGTCTTCTTTCAGGAAATCAGAGTAGGTAACAGAACCTGGTATATTTCACAGACTTTTTTTTTCCCTTCATGGAGGAAGGAATTGATATGTAGTATAGTATTTTACTAGGGACTTTGTATTTATTTCTCATACCTGTGAAAGATTTTACACTTACAGATAAGGACACCAGGCTCCTAGAGGCTAAATAAACCTTGACATTTATTAAGTAGTGGGATTCATATTTGTCTGGGTTTCTCCACATAAGAACATGGTAGAGAAAATTTGTTCATAAAAATTGAGTATTGTCTGTTCAGAATGCTGACTTGAAAATATCTAGATATCAGATATGAATAATTTTAGTAATTTTAGCTAATATCTAAAATATTGAAAAAAATGTAAATTGTGTACACAAAAAAATAGAATTGGTTGCAGAATTGTGTGACTTTTCCCCAAAACTTTAAACTTTTAATTTTTTATTAGGATATAGCTGATTAACAATGTTGTCATAGTTCGAGGTGAACAGCGAAGAGACTCAGCCATACATATATATGTATCCATTCTCTCCCAAGAGAGAAGGCAATGGCACCCCACTCCAGTGTTCTTGCCTGGAAAATCCCATGGATGGAGGAGCCTGGTAGGCTGCAGTCCATGGGGTCGCATAGAGTTGGACACGACTGAAGCGACTTAGGGGCAGCAGCAGCAGCATTCTCTCCCAAACTCCCCTCCCATGCAGGCTGGCGAGAATTGTGTAATTTTAATTATAAAAATTGCACCTGAAATAAGATTTTTGGATAAAGAGTTATAAAGAAAATGTAAAGAACAGAGAATTCAAGCCTCATGTTAAAAACTTAATATTCACCTAAAAGAAAGATAAAGCTTAAAATATTCTCAATATAAAGTTCAAAATAGAAAAGTATGTTCTGCTTCAATAGAGATTCTACCACATAGCAGTTTATCATTGAAAAACAGATTATCAAACAAATATTGGCCTGTGTGTCTAATGATAAAGTTTTATGAGGAAGACTTCAGGATGTAATGAAAACATGCAATAAAGGATCTAATACAGATTGGAAGGGTCAGAGGAATAGTTCTCCAGAGGCTTATTTAAATTGAGACACAGGATTTAGGGGCTTTCTAGGTGGCTTCAATGGTAAAGAATCTGCCTGCCAATGCAGGAGACACAGATTCGATCCCTGAGACAGGAGGATCCCCTGGAGGAGGCATGATAACCCAATCCAGTATTCTTGCCTGGAGAATCCCATGGACAGAGAAGCCTGGCAGGCTACAGTCCATAGGGTCACAAAGAGTTGGATACAACTGAGCGACTGAGCCTGCACGCACAGGATTTAGGCAGTCAAAGACAAAGAGGATGGTTATTCCAGACATAGAGTTCTAGGCCTTGAGGATGGAAAGAGCTTGGCATATTCAAGAGATGATCAAAGGCATCCACTGTCTCCTGTTGACTCAGAAGAGGAATTGTATCTGTTTGTTCATCATTGTATATATCCAGCCTCAAACATACCTGCTGGCACAAAGGAAGCTCTCAGCAAGATTTACTGAAGGGACAAAGACTGAATAGATATTTTTCTGGGAAATTCATGGCGTAATTTTGAGTCCAGGGATTGCCTGGATGTAGCCTACTACCCTCCTCTCTGTAGCTCACCTAATTACATTCAAGTCCTTGGACTGTTGGTAATCCCAGGTTACTCTAGGCCACTGGCAGCCCAGCTTTTCCAAACCTTCTTAACTGCTGTTAAGTATCTGAATGGATCCTGACAGGCAGGAAAAAGGAATGTAGACCACTTCAGCCAGATCAGTTCCTAAGCAGGAGAAGTGAATTGGCATTATGACAACGCTAGGACTAACTCTGAGATAGAATGAATATAGCTACTTTGCCAAAAATAACAAGCTGAGGGGGAGGGTGTTCTGTCCTAGAACACATGAGCCCAGGTTCTCTGGGTGATCACCGGGTGACCAAGTAACACGTGATAATCAGGCTTAAAGGTTTAATTAAGAAGTTAAATACTGAAGCACTTCCTCTTTGTAGAACTTATTTCTTCAAAATCAAATTTGAACTTCTAAACTGAGATAATATCACTTCAGGTTGAGTGCATTGAGGAATTTATAAAGGAGAAAGAGAAGGGGAGAGAATTGGATATTTCCCAAGGGGGTGAACTACAGTTGCAGTGGATTTGGAAGGAATGTTTTATAAGATATTTACTATAAAATAGAGGTGAAATAGGGGTTTACTACAATTACGGGAAGAGAAGGTCACTTAAGTGGGAAGGAGAATGGGACTTGAAGACAGAAGGAAAGAAAACATTTCAGTTATTCTGAAAAGTTAATTTTGAGTTGAAAAGAGCCATAAGTGGTAAAAAGCAATTCATATATAGCTGATTATACAAGAATTTAATAATAAACATGTCTGTGCTTTAAGCTTAAACTTTAGTGAACTTTAGTTGATGGGATTTAGTGTTAAATTTGAGGAATTTCATACTGGATGTCAAAAGTCTATTTCCTTACAAAAAGAGAAATACTGTCTGGCAGATGGGGGGTGTGCTTTCTCAGAGTTGTGAGTTCATTTTGATCAGCAAGGAAAAAAAGACAACCCATGCCCTCTGATGAATATAAGCTTTTCAGATGTATGTTGGGAGAAATGACTTGTGGAAAACTTTTTTTTTTTTTTGGAAACACATTCTTTCTTAAGTATTAAAATATTTGAGTTAGATACTGTCAGTGTCACCTGGCTTATTTCCAGGGACTAACTCCTGCAGTTAACAATTGATTTACCATAATACATCAAGTTAATGATAGCTTTGTTAAAATTACAGACTTGTTTCTTATCCTTTAAAATGAGTCTTAACTTTTATTAGTGTAATTTTGTAATTCCTTTTGATATTTGGTATGGGACTTAATAATGAGCTTATTAATAATGAAAGCAAGATCTAAATCTTATTACTTTAAAAGTTTGACCTTGGAAGCCATCTTATTGAAAAAGTATATATTATATGTACAATGTGGGACTTTCCAGGTGATGCCAGTGCAGGAGATGCAGGAGATGTGGGTTTGATCCCTGGGTTGGGAAGATCCCCTGGAGTAGGAAATGGCAACTCACTGCAGTATTCTTGCCTGGAAAATTCCATGGATAGAGGAGCCTGGCCGGCTATAGTCCATGGGGCTGCAAAGAGTCAGACATGACTGAGTGACGGAGCACGCTGATATATATATATATGTATATACTATATATATATCTCTCTATATATCTGTATATTTATATACTTACCCCCTTAGGAATACTGATGTATTTTATTTTGTTCAGTGGATGTTTGCCTCAAAGTTTGTATGCATATTAGATTATTTGAGCACTCACTTAAAAAGTAAAAAATGCAGAGGAATTTAAAAACATTGTTTGAGCCATTTGATCATATGTCAAATGACCCATTTGTAAAATAGCGTATCTATTCCAAATCATTTTCTATGTTAAAATAATTATATATGTATATATATTATATATACATTGTCTTAGTTTATCCCATTAATATACTGTGAGATTGGTATGTGGGGGTGGGACATAGAATCCTACTTCATTTGAGTAATGAAAAAATTATGGGTCACTGAGAAATGGCATTTAAGAATGGCTGCCAGATATGGTTAGAGAGAAATCGAGAGTTGATGAAACTGGATTAGTGCTCTTTTTTTCTCCCCCAAACACAGTTTAGCTTATTGCTTTTGCAAATTAGGGATTATATCTCTTGATCTTTATTAAAGTATGATATATGATAATCTAATTTAGTTCAAATTAAAACATGTATGGGTCGGAAGATCCCCTGGAGACAGAAATAGCAACCCACTCCAGTATTCTTGCTTGGAGAATCCCATGGACAGAGGAGCCTGGCAGGCTACAGTCCATGGGGTTGCAAAGAGTTGAACATGATTTAACAACGAAAACAACAACAACAAAATATGTATATATACCCACGTATATCAATATATCTATGTGAACACATACACACAAAGGGTTGGAAGGATGGTTTTAATCTGTGTGTGTTTGCCACAGAAATCCTTGATGCGTCTGGTATGTCCTCATGACAGAGGCAGCTGTAGTAAGATACAGCATTTCAGGCAGCCACACCTGATTGGCTTGCAAACACTCAGTGGTTTATTCATCCCTCACTTACATTTTTTATTATCATGAAAAAAATATATATATATAACATACAGTGGCTTCCTGGTAGCTCAGATAGTAAAGAATCTGCCTGCAGTGAAGGAGACCCAGGTTCGATCCCTGGCTTGGGAAGATCCCCTGGAGAAGAGAATGGCAATGCACTCCAATATTCTTGCCTGGAGAATCCCATGGATAGAGGAGCCTGGCAGGCTGCAGTCCATGGGGTTGCAAAGAGTTGGACATGATTGATTTGACTTAGCATGCAGTCATGAGGGTGCTTTCTTCACTTCACTATTTAAATCTTCTTTCTTATCAATTCTTGGGTATTAAGTGCATTCACTTTGTTGTGCAACTGTCCCTACCATCCATCTTTGCAACTTTTATATCTTCACAAATGGTTCCATACTCATTAGAGTTTAACTAATCATCAGCTTTTTGTCCCCCACCAGCTCCTGGAAACCACCATTCTCCTTTCTAGGTTCATGACTTTGACGACTCTAGGTACCTCATGTAAGTAGAATCATACAGTATTTGATCTTTGGCTTATTTTACTTGGCCTAATGGCTCAAGCCTCATCTGTGTTGTAGCATGCATCAGAATTTCTTTGAAAGGCTGAATAATGTTCCACTGTATGTATAGACCAAATCCTAATTATCTATTCATCTATTGATGGATACCTGGCCTGCTTCCATCCTTTGGCTGTTGTGGATAATGCTGCTTTGAGTATGAGTTTACAAGTATCTGAGTTCCTGCTTTCAGTTCTGGGTCTGCACCCAAAAGTGGAATTTCTGGAACATGTGGTACTTCTGTGTTTAATTTTTTGGGGGACCTGCCCATCATTTTCCACAATGGCCATACCATTAAAGGAATACTTTAAATTAAAAACAAAAAACAAAAAGTGATTCATGTTGATGTTTGGCAGAAACCAACACAATATTGCAAAGCAGTTATCCTTCAATTAAAAATAAATAAGTTTAATTGTTAAAGAAACTCCAAAACCAAAAAGCAATCTTTAGGTCTCTGGATTTTTTCTTTTCAGCCACACTGCATTGCTTGTAGGATCTCGGTTCCCTGACCAGGGATTGAACCTGGGCCACAACAGTGAAAGCCTAGAATCCTAACCACTAGGCCACCAGAAACTCCTAGTCTCTGCATTTTTAAAGTGGACTTTTCTTAAATAGGATGAATATAGCTCCCTTGGGTTTCTTATGTAACTAATAACTCTAGAAAATATGAGCCGTGTCCTTAAAGGTTGTTGGTAAGCACATTTTAAATTAATTAAACTATCTTTCTGCTTCTCCTTGGGGAATTTAGAAGTTTGAAGACATTATGAGAATGACATAGGTGAGTCTTAATTTTTTTAAAAAATATGTAGAGCAGAATATAATTGGGGAGAGTCCCACAGGAATGAAAGAAACAGATAAAATTATCTCAGAATTAGCTAACTTTGCTTCTTAATCTAATCTACCCTCCAGAATGCCGCTATAGTTATTTCATTAAAATTAGTAATATGACTGTTACTCCCGTCACTGGTTTACTGTTTCCATAAAAACTGAGTCTAAATTTCTTTACATGGTCTACAAGGCCCCTCACAATCTGGTGTCACACTTTTCTCTGCTACGTCGTCTTTTACATACCCTGTATCACAGATACATTGGATTATCTCACTATTCCCTAAAACTTGCCTTTTTCCACGTACCATGCTTTGCATATGCCTAGAATGTTGTTTCCTACTGGTACTCGTGCTGATAGACGCACTCCTATTGTCTTTCACATCTGGTTCTACTGTCTCTTCCCAGATGAAAACTACTGCCAGCTTTCCTAGGTTGATGGTTTCATAGTACATCGTTTATACCAAGACAGTAGCATTTACTAAGTTGCATTGTAATTATCTCTTAGCATATGTCCAAAGAGAGATGTGAAGCCCTGATGTGAAGCCCAACCCCTAGTGCTATGCTTAGTCACTTGGTCGTGTCCAACTCTTTGTGGTCCCTTGGACTGTTGCCCGCCAGGCTCCTCTGTCCACGAGGATTCTCCAGGCAAGAATAATGGAGTGGGTTGCCATGCCCTTCTCCAGGGGATCTTCCCAACCCAGGGATCGAACCCAGGTCTCCCACATTGCAGATGGGTTCGTTACCAGCTGAGCCACCGGGGAAGCCCATGAATACTAGAGTGGGTAACCTATCCCTTCTCTAGGAGATCTTTCTGACCCAGATATCAGACTGGAGTCTCCTGCATTGCAGGCAGATTCTTTACCAGCTGAGCTACCAGGGAAGCCCTAACTCCTGGTAGATGGAAACAGAAACACTGAGAGAACTTCTTGCAGGATTTTGCTCACTGTATGGGATATCTGCCTCTAATAAGTAATCATTCCATCTGTAAGCTGAAATCTTTTTTCATAATTTTAGCAGTTATTAATAGCTAAATATATTTTACCATAGGCAAAAGTATCAAGCAGGCAATTGTTTTTTAGCTTCTTAAACTTTTTTTTTTAATTTTGTGTTGAAGTATAGCCAATTAACAATGTTGTGATAGTTTCAGATGACCAGAGAAGGGACTCAGCCATACATATTCGTGTATTCATTCTCCGCCAAACTTCTCTTCCATCCAGGCTGCCACATAACATTGAGCAGAGTTCCATGTGAGAAGCAGGCACATTTTCCTTCAGTTGTTTGCTACAGCTCCATTTCTGTGCAGATTTCTTACATTTTTGGGCATACTGACCTCATCAGTAACATTCTCACATTACCCTGGTTTCCTCCTATCTTAGGAGAAGTATCTGATAAGTTATACTTAAGTGTTGATAACGTAATACATTATTATTCCCAGAGGTGTTTGTATTTTAATCATGGTTCCTAGGGATAAAAATGCTTAATTTAAAAGAGTAAGTCCCCAGTGATAAGAATTTCATTCCCTCTGTCCCTTGGGTAAATGATATCATTTAAGGTAACAAGAGGACTCTATGTTAACCCTCAAATCACACTAGGCAGGCAGGCTTCTAGGAGCACCCCTGAATTTTCAGCACCTCCACAGTGGTATTCACACTGGCAATATACTTCCTGAGGCTGCTGCTTTAAGGACCTCACCCTTCTGGGATAAGTCCCCTCCTTTTAAATTTCCCCTTAATCATCCAAAGGTCAGGGTGGTGTGACTTGTTCCAAAGTGTGTTTTCTGCCTCCTTAGCTAACTAAGAATTTATTTTTCAAGTCTTTAGAACTAGAAATAGGGAGTCATTTAATATTTAACCTGGTTTCTATGAATCAGTTATAGGTAGGAGCGAACACTTACTAGCAAACGTGGCATATTTAAAGGATTATCTTTTCCTGGAAGCAAAATACTGCAAGAGTCAGATATTTGAACCCTTTCCAGTCTAGATTACTCAAGAGGAAGCAAACAGCAAAACTCAGTTTAATTGCTTGTTATTTTGAAGAAGGAAATGTTATGTGTATTTTTCTCCCCCAAGGGTCTTGTCCAGGGCAGTATCACTGTGGTGTTTTTGCAGTCCCGTGAGATGTTTCCAATATTTTGGAACTGAAAAACAAGTGAGACTGACATCAGGGTATCTGGACCAGTGGAATGTTTCAAAGTTTATCTAAGTAATTGTTCTTCTCGATCAAAGGACTTGGTATTAGTGGTACCCAAATGCTATTGATATGATGGTCACATAGATGGGCATGCATAGATTTCAGCTTGGATTACGTAAATATGAAATGTTTATACACATGTCCCCTGTGCTCAGTTGCTCAGTCGTGTCTGACTCTTTTGTGACCGCATGGACTGTATCCCTCCAGGATCCTCTGTCCATGGGATTTCCCAGGCAAGAATACTGAATTGGATTGCCATTTCCTCCTCCAGGGGATCTTCCCAAACCAGGGGTCGAACCTGTGTCTCCTGCATTGGCAGACAGATTCTTTACCACTGTACCCCCTGGAAAGCCTGCTCAATACAGATGTATATATGTGTCATTGTATGTGTGTGTGTTTAAGTGTTTTTAAGTTTTAGCAACTTTATAATGGGCAAGGGTATCACACACACAGACTGAGCACAGAAACTGGGAATTTGGGCTCTTACATAGGTCTGCCTGGGTTAGGGGCTTAATCATACACTCACTGTATGGTACTGGCCAAGGTACTATATTGTTTTGTGCCTCAGTCTCCTCCTCTGTAGAATAGAGACAGCAACTCCTCTTGGAGGAGTTGTGGTTGTCAAGTAAATTAATGCATGCCAAGAATTATAACAAGACTTGGCACATACAAGCACTTACGTATTACCTATTGTTTTTGTAGATTATTATTAAATATTGGGCTTCCCTAGTGGCTCAGTGGATAAAGAATTTGACTTCAGTGTATTAGACGCAGGAGGCATGGATTTGATCTCTGGGTTGGGAAGATCCCCTGGAGAAGGGAATGGCTACCCATTCCAGTATTCTTGCCTGGAGAATCCATGGACAGAGGAGCCAGACAGGCTATAGTGCAGAGGGTCACAAAGAGCTGGACACGACTGAAATGACTGAACACATTAAATATTGGACACACAGGTGATTCAGAGAAGAGAAAAGGAAAAAATTAGGTTGTTTTAAGCGAAAGACATTAGTTAATTTTGTGGATGAAAATCATAGTGTTTCTTCACCATTAAGAGATTTTGGTATAAAGAGGGATATGTGTAGGTACTTAGTGGTTTATTCATTATAATATACCTTGAATTATCCATTCTTGACTGTATTTAAAGTCCTCCCTTTCATGACCAGATAATATATGTTTATGGAATGGTCTCCACTTTGAAACCTGGTTGGCTTTGGAAAATATATGTCTTCTGTTTTGTGTTAGACTTCAATTTTGTTTAATCAGTGTTTGAGAGAAATGGCACTTGTATATCCTTGCTTCCAAGAAAAACATTGGGTGTTTCAGGAAGTGGTCTTGTTTAGTCAGGGGATTATACTTTTTCCTCTGAGTCAGTTCTGAACCTCCTTGATATAAATAGGCGCACTTTTACCCAAACTTCTGCTTTTCAGATCAGATGTTAAAATCGCTTGTACATGCCCATGCCAGCAGCAGGCTTTCATTGGTGTTTCCGCTCAGTCAACACTGAGGGTCTTATCTAATTGTGACTGTAGAAATTCTGCTAAATAAATTCTTTAAAAAAATTTTATTCCAATTCTGTATTTTCTAAATTTGTTTCTATTTTGTATCAAATTTTCTTTAGATGGGAGTCATTTGTGTCATGTGGTCGGTCATCTGTGTCAATCATGGAGGACATTTCTATTGCTAATAGTATCCACTTTGGTCACTAAAATTCTATGTGTTATTTTTTTAGCATGCATGTATAAGCTTTCTGTAGCACATGCTTGGAGAAGGCAATGGCACCCCACTCCAGTACTCTTGCCTGGAAAATCCCATGGATGGAGGAGCCTGGTAGGCTGCCATCCATGGGATCGCCAAGAGTTGGACACAACTGAGCGACTTCACTTTTACTTTCATGCATTGGAGAAGGAAATGGCAACCCACTCCAGTGTTCTTGCCTAGAGAATCCCAGGGACATGGGAGCCTGGTGGGAGGCCGTCTATGGGGTCACACAGAGTTGGACACGACTGAAGTGACTTAACAGCAGCAGCACATGCTTAGTTACTGAAATTATTTTGCTAAAAACTGTACAAGTTTGCCACACCCCAGAGCAATGTCAGATTTCCCAAGAAATATCAGAGAGGTTCTTCCAAGCTACACTAAAAAATGTTAAACATGATAAGTAATTGCCCGCTGTTGACTGGCAGTTGACTAGCTGTTGCTAATGTTGAGTTAGTCAGGAAAACCTTAAGAAAGAAAGAAGTAGGAATTGAGCAATTGCTGGATGGTTGGTACAAAGTAGTGGGTTGGGGCTTTCAGGGTAGGAGCAGAAGCCTGTAGGTTAACCAGTGCAAGAATACCCAGAAGAGCCTGTGGTTCTAGTGAAGCTTTATAGGTGGCAGAGCCTATGAGAATGTGGAAGCCTGGAGAGATGACTCCGGGCAAACTCTTCCTGGTCTTGAAAGGTGAGATAAGGAATTTTCTTTTTGTGTGTGTGCAAATGTAGTGGGTAACATCCTTTATTTTTGTATCATATATTTCTCTTGTGTCCTATTTGATTGACTGAAACTGGATTTTGCCTCAGTGAATTTCATTTTTTAGAAACAGTATTTAAAGAAAGGGTCTCTATGGAGAACAGTGTGGAGATTCCTTAAAAAACTGGAAATAGAACTGCCTTATGATCCAGCAATCCCACTGCTGGGCATACACACTGAGGAAACCAGAAGGGAAAGAGACACGTGTACCCCAATGTTCATCGC